>NW_027187330.1:14546222-14593473 GCF_028583685.1 Petaurus breviceps papuanus
GAGGAGAGGGGAGGGGAGGAGAGGAAAAGATGTTAGGTTGGTGGTGAGAATTGAGTCTTGGGAAGGGGGAAATGCACTGTTACAGTATTGTTACATATATTACCCCTGGGAATAGGGATAAAACTATAAGGCGTGGGTAGTGGGAGTGGGGAAAGTGGTCCCAAAAGATGGTAGCCTAAGTAGTCAAACACTGTGTATAGCTCCTGGCTTTTCACTCTTTGAATCATTGTCTCAGATCAGATTGATCAAGATGATAGAGGAGAAAAAAGACAAATGTCAGAGGTGCCATGGGAAAATGGATACTTTGAGTTCTATGGTATCAAACTCAAATAGAAATGCATCCCTAGGAGCTGAATATTGACTTAGCATTGACAAAATAGCATTATCTGTGTAATGTTGTACTTTTATTTGCTTTGCTAAACATTTCCCAATTACATTTTAATCTGATTCTAGTCACACTCAGTTTTGCAGACTCTAGTTTGACACCTCTGCTCTAGTGTATGTTTGTGGAGCTGTGGTGATTATAATTTCCTGATGTGCAAGGAAAAAAAAAAACAGGCAGAGCTTGAATCAATGGCACTTTCAATGTTAAAGAGGTGATGGTCCCCTCTAATGAAGTGGACCTCAGTTCTTCCTCATGATCTGAGATGCCCTAGTCTGCATGACTTTGTTTTATAGATCAATAGCCACATATACAAAAGAGGTAAGGTAAAATATAGAATCTCATCGGTTGATAGACCTTGCTCTTCAGGGCCAAAAATGATGTATATGCAGGGGCAGTGTAATGTAATGCCAAAAGAAAGGCAACTTCCCAAGGTTCAGAATACCAGCATAGGTGCTCTCCATTTTATTCAGTAACAAACCCAGAACAGAGAAGATCAAAACATGACATCATTCCAAATACAGCATTTACTAAGTGTGATTAAATAATCTCCAAGTACTACCCCACCCCAGGACCTTCCAATCATTCAATCAATTACAAAGTCCCTGTTCTAAATACTACTCCACCCCTAGGCTATACCTTCATTTGGTCCACCACAAAACCCCTCTTCTCAAATGGAGATTAGTTTCCAAACATAGGTAAAGTACCTTCATTTGTCAATCACAGAGCACAATAAGGTCAAAAGTTCCCCACCCCTGGATCACAATTGAATCTACCCCAGAGTTACATCAAGTTTAAACACAGCACTTAATACCCAAATGGAGGTCTTTTCTTCATCTTGACATGAGGCAAGTTCTCAGCCATCTTAGTTCCTGGGGAGACAAGGCTTAGCAAGGCCATAAGATACATTGCCAGTCCCTTCATGAATTCATCCTCTGTCTGTAGAACAGTCCTAGAACCCCTGAACACATTAGCAAAGCCCTCTCCCAGGATTTCTGTAAACATACAACAAGAAAATCCTTCTTCAGGGCTTCTGAACCAACAGAAAGGCTCCCAGACCCCTGCAACAACAGCACTGTCCTTCACCAGTGGACAGTATTCACTCTGTCTGCAGGACAGTCTCCAGACCCCTGCAACAACAGCACTGTCCTTCACCAGTGGACAGTATTCACTCTGTCTGCAGGACAGTCTCCAGACCCCTGCAACAACAGCACTGTCCCTCACCAGTGGACAGTATTCACTCTCTGTCTGCAGGACAGTCTCAGGGCTTCTTAACCAAATGCCAGGTTCCAGGACTTCTTCAACAGGACAGTCTTTCACCAGTGGACAAATCTGGCAAAATAACATCAAAACAGACAGACAAAGTACCAGCAAAACAGCCATGTCTCCTCAGTCCTTGGCAGCTCAGGGGGCAGGTCTCAAAAGTCCAGGGCAATTCAAAGCGGCCACCAGCAATTCTCTTAGTCTCTCTCTCTCTCTCCACGAGGTGCTGCTTCCAAAAAAATCTTCCGCCTCTCTCTTGTCTCTCCAAATCTAGCTCCTCCCAGTTCAGGACTTTCTTTTCACATCAACAAGCCCATCCCACAGGTGGGATTAACAAGCTCTGGGTTTTAACACAATCAATTTGAAAACCAAGCCAATACAGGGGAATCTTTAAATGCCATTACTATCACAGGCAGTCACAGGTTGGGTGAATTAAAGGGCATCTCCATTGACTAAGTGGTCATAAGACAGACACCTGTTCATGTTGGACAAGAGAGCAAGAGATAGTTCTCTGAGGGCTACAAAAATAAGTTGGGGAACTTCCTAAAGAATCGAGGCATCTGGGACGGCTAGGTGGTGCAGTAAGAGTGCCGGCCCAGAGTCGGGAGGACCCTGGATTGGTTCTGGCCTCAAATACTTAACACCCACACAAAAAAAATAGCCATGTAACCTTGGGCAAGTTACTTAACCCCAAGTACTTTAATAATAAAAAAAAAAAAAAAGAATCAAGGCATCTCACCCATGCTGGGTTTGGACATGGAATTTGTGTGAAACGGGATGAAGGTGTATTTGTCAGTATTCTTGTGGTTACACAAGTGAGCTTCATAGCTGGTAAATATTTATTAAAGTTTGAGGTCCATTATCAAGGCCTACCATAAGATCCAATATTATCTAATTATTCCTATATGATAAATGAAAAATATCAAACTGATCAGTACTGATTGAAATAGAATAGGGCTCCAAATGAATAATTTCTCACAGAACTATACAATTGTTTCAGCTATTCTCAAAAGTGATTTGGAACAATGCCTAGAAAGTTACCAAAATATCTATACCCTTTGACTTACCTATACTACTACTAAAACTATACCCCCAAAGAAATCACAGAAAGAGGGAAAAGAACTATATGTGCACAATATTTATAGCAGCTTTTTTCTTAGTAGATAAAAATTAGAAACTAAAGAGGTGCCCTATTGTGAAATGGATAAACAAGTTATGGCATATGAATCTAATGGAATATTATTATGCCATAGCAAATGATTAAATGGACAATTTTCAGCAAAACTGGAAAGACCTTTATGAACTTGGCAGAGCCAAGTGAGTATAATGAGAAGAATAACTTATGCAATGATCATAACATTATAGAGAAAAACAATTTTGAAATACTTTAGAACTTTACACAACAAAATGCCAGTGAGTCCAAAAAAATGAAAATGAAAAAAGTCACTCACTTCCTGTCAGGTGATGAACTTAAGATCTAGGAAGAATTATCTATCTTAATACATGCCCAACATGGGAGTTATTTGCAGAACCAAATAGCTATTTGTTGAGAGATTTATTTTTTGTGGGTTTTGTGTTTATATAATTTTTTTGTTTTTTTTAATGAGGGGAGGGTATTGGAGGAAGGGATTAACTATTTTTTAAGCTTTGCTACTTGAAAAATAAATAAATAAGAGGAAGAAAGAGAAAAGAAGGGAGGATAGAAAGACTAATGGAAGGAAGGAGGAAACTACAAAGTACTAGATCTGATGCTAACATTTCTAGTCAAGATTTTGACTGAAATTCTCAAAATTTTCAAATCAAAATTTGATCCATTACTTTTTTTTTATGTAACCCCAGTCCCAAAGCACACTGGAATTGGACTCTACCCTCATTGCCTCTTGCCTGCCTCACTGTTGCCAGTTCCTCCCTGCCCCTGAGGCAAGTGAAGAACATTAATTTTTACCAATGAGGAGAGAGTAATCAATATCCATTATCAATAGGATTATATTTAGGTGGGGAATCCTATGTTACCATGGTCCCAGAAGAGAACGGAGTCTTTTGATGCTAGAATATCCCATTTGGATTTAGTACTTACTCAACTGAGCACTCTAGATCAACATCAATTAGAAGCATTTATTAATCCCCTGTTATGTACCAGAGACTGTGGAAACAAAGAAAAAAATTCCTTCTCTCAGGAAGCTCACAATCTAACAGAGAAGACAACGTGAAGACAACTAAGTATACAAAAGAGAGAGACTGGATAAATTGTATGTAATCCAGAGAGAAATTACACTGGCATTAAAGGGAAAGGTTTATTGCAGAAGGTTCTGGGACTTCAAGGGAGCTAAGAGATGATAATAAGGAGGGAGAGCTTACACATATGGGAGACAGTCAATGAACATGCACTGGGAGTAGGAGAGTCATGTGTAACCAAACTCACTAGTACATTCCTATAATCCCAGGCTCACTCTCAACTAATTCTGATGTGCTCTTTTATTCTGGTAGGTCTGGGGGTATTAGGCCTAAATTCCTGCCTGATCACTAACTGTATACACCCAGTCTAAGAGAAATATATACATTTGGTTACCATTTACAAAAATGGCACTATGCTACAGTGTTATCCTCATTTTATAGAGGAGGAAACAGAGGCAGAAAGAGATTTAAATTACTCATCCATGGTCACATGGATAATATCTGGGGCTGAATTTGAACTCAGGTCTTACTGACTCCAGGTCCAGCATTCTATCCACTGATAATCTTTGAAGGATAAGTAGACAAATGAATGGCTAATGATTAGGCCAGGAATGAGGAGGAATGAATTGATGGGAGAGAACAATTAGTAATCAAACAGGCAGAAACTCAATCCAATTCAATTTACATTTATTAAGTATCTACTATGATAAAGTTCTTTGCAAAAATTAAAAAAGAACTCCTGTCCTCCAGGAGGTGACATTATATTCAATGTGAGGGTGAGTAAATATCTGGGCAGGAGCAAATGATTCATGGAACAAGAATTTCATGAAAAATAAAACTGGAAGGATCAGAAGGGTTCAGATTATAGAGGGCTTTAATTCTAAACTGAAGTTAAACTTTATCTCATGTGCAATGGAAGACCATTGCTGAAAATTCTTAACCTTCTTCCGGTGTTTCCAAAATCATCCTTGCCAAAAAATGCATCAACTGATATCCAACCCTGTGATGATGAAGCTCTTTAGACTGGTCCCTGGACAAGAGACGTACTAGTCCCATGATCATCTGATCCATACTGAAAATCTTCCCATATTGGGGGGACATGCAAAAGACCCTCACTAGCAAACTCTTCTGGAGAACAAATTCACTTCCATGCCACATCCTTTGGGCCTCCAACTAAGTGAAACTTGAACCAGTATAGCAAGCTTAAATTAGTCCCTGTTTGCTCCTCTACAACTCTATGTGGATTTGTTAACCTGGGATCCCTTGGTAGGTTTTTTAATATTTTGATAATCATAATTGGTTTCCTTTGTAATCCTATTCACTTTATTTTATGTATGTAAAAAATATTATCCAGGGGTGGCCAGGTGGATGACCTGGGGGATCGAATCCGGTCTCAGACACTTAGCATCCACCTAGAAACACCTGGCTGTGTAGCCTTGAGCAAGTTACTTAACCCCAATTGCTTTAAAAAAATATATTATCCTGAGAAGCAGTTCATAGGCTTAATTAGACCACCAAAGGGTTCCATAATAAAAAATGTAATATAAATAACATAAAAAAAAAGTTGAGTCCATGCTTTAAGCTCATTTATGCAGGGGTTTTTTTTTCCCCTAAATCTTTAGAAACATAGACAAAATACTGCAGCTTCTCATAAGTTCCATATGATCCAGAGGTCAGTGCCCTGATCAGAGAAAGTCCTTAATATTTGCTGATGCCTGAAACAGACTATCTATGTACGACCTCTCCCTGTTAAAATCCTCTAAGATGTATGTATGTATGTATGTGCATGTGTGTGGATGTGTGCATATCTATATTATATATGTATGTAGGTAGGTATATACAGTTAATTGTGGCCTTCAGGAGGGGGAAAGTGAGAAGGTGGGGAAGAACAAACTAAAAAGGGTACAGCAGAGATCAAAAGAAAGAAAACTTACAAGAAAGCAAAGAAAAGATGAACAGCTCTCAATACAACATGTAGTATTTATCAGACAGGCTTTCTTGAAATAAAAATTTATTGCTATATATTTTGAATCTAGTCTCATGTTCTTCTGTGCACATGACATCCCTTTTTCATTTCTTACACTATATCTAAATTTCAATATTTAAGTTTATGATATGTTTCTTTTTTCTTGTCTCTATTCTGTATTTGACTTCTAGTGTTTGAGTCTAAGATTTAAAAAAATAAATAAATAACATCCTTTAAGACCAGCTCAAGGCCTATCTCTTCCATAAAGTTTTCCCTGACCCTAGAACCCCACCTAGCCATTTTAACACCTCATACAATCCGCACAAAATTTTGTTATTTGAAATGTGAAAATAACACAATAAATAATTAAGGAAAATTCATTTGAGCAGGAGGGTGCAGCAGTTACTATGGTGACTTCTAGCTGCTGAAGGAGCTTGTATTATTTTTGCACACTCTAAATTTTGGTACCCTGCAGCAAGGCCCTTTAACCTCCCACCCTAGTTAAAGGTCCACCTGATCTTTCACACACACCTCCAAAACTAGAAGTTGATGATCACATGTTCAGAGCTATAAGAGACTTTAGATACCATCTCATCCAATTCCCTTTAAGAGGGAAGTAAATTGATGATGCATCCTCCTGCCCTAATCTCTTCCCTCTCTGAACTCACTCTCTCCACTATGATACATTTTAACTCGTAATATTATTATTGCCATACTATAAGTTTCTTGAGGATGAGGGTTCTGCTGTTCTTTGTTTTTGTAGCAAAAGTGCACTGCAAATAGTAATTGTCTAGGGAATGTTAATCCCTAACAAACATTTTGTTTGTTGTTTTTTGCTTTTTTAGGGGGGAGGGAGAAGGCAGGGCAATTGGGGGTAAGTGACTTGCCCAAGGACACACGGCTAGTAAGTGTGTCAAGTGTCTGAGGCCGAATTTGAACTCAGGCCCTCCTGATTCCAGGGCTGGTGCTCTATTCACTGCACCACCTAGCCGCCCCTCAAAATGCATTTTTTAATTACAAGGAGAAATCAAGTCAAGTCTAGCTAGCATTTGTAACCTGGAGAATATCATGTTTCTTGATATGTGGATGAAGAATTCTTTATTCTACTTGATGCTACTGTTTCTGTGTCTTTTCTTAGCCAAAGATGTGTCATTCCTTAGAAAAAGGAAGTCTCATATGACTTAATAAATAGCACTCAAGTATTTGAACAGTTTTTGTTCACTTTGGGGACCTTGACTGCGTTATTGTTAAATCATTTGTACACAGTTCATTGAAATAGAGCTGGCATTTAATAGTATGCTGCTAGGCCTGTTAAATCCTGGAATTACATTCCTATATACCTATTCTTGACCTCTATTGTTTCTACTTCTACTCAGACATAGAGAAAAGAATGCCATCAATTAATCACGTTATAAACAAATGTTTATTGAGTACCTATCATAGATGAGGCAGGCCATCTTGGTAACCTAGATGTCTAAAAAGCAATTCCTTCTACAATGTACCCAATGAGAAACCATCTGGCCATTTCTTGAACATGTCCAAAAAAACCCCAAAACACAAGATTTCCCCAGTTCAATCATTCCACATTGAATAATATTGATTAAAAGTGTTTCCTTCTAAGGAATCAATTTATTATATAGTGGAAAGTATTGTGTAATAGAAAGTTTGCTGAATTAGTAGAACCCAGGTTCTCATCCCAGGTCCATAATTCTTATGCAAGCTTGGATAATTTATTTGACTTCTCTAGTTTGATTTCTTTCTTTATAAAATCAGGGGGTTAGACTAGATAATCTCTCCTTGGGGTTCTTAAGCTAGAGTCCTTGAACTTGTTTCTATTTATAGATATACACATATGTATTAGTAACTATATTTAAATATAACTGTTTTTTATAATCCTTAGTATTTTACATGTATTTAAAAACATTATTCTGAAGAATCCATAGGCATAGTTAGCCTACCAAAAGAGCAATACCAAAAAAAAGTTAATAATCCCTGTGCTAAAGTCTTTTCCCACTCTAATTTTCCATGAATCTGAGTTCTATTTCCCTTACTAAAGATTTGATCTCAGCCATATCACTGAACTTCTCAGCACTTTGGTTTCCTTATATTTTAAATGGGAATAATAATGCCTACCTCCAAGGAGGCATTGCAAGAATCAAATCAGATTAGATATTGAAAGCACTTTGAAAAATGAAAACTACTTTATCAGTACAAAATATATTTTTGCTGTTTTGTTCTACATGCAATCAGCTTTGTGCTTGTTGGAAATACAAGCAAATGTGAGACATAACATTGTCTTTTAGGAGATGTCGTGCTAGTTGGGAAGACAAATAAAAGATAGCAATCTTTCCTTCACACCATCAAATTAGAAAAGATGATAAAAATAATAGCCAATATTGGAGGGAAATTGAGCAGACATGTATACTGTTGGTAGAGCTACAAATTGGTCTAGTCATGGAATAATTTGAATATATGCAAGAAAAGTCACTAAACTTCATAGCCTTTGACCCAGTTATCCATCTATTGAACATATATGCCCAATGATGCCAATGAGGTAAGTATGTACCCCATACATACCAAAATATCAGAGGCATATTTTGTATAGCAAAAAAAAAAAAGGGTCCCATTCATTCAGAAAGGGCTGAATGAATTGTGATATGTTGATTTTATGAAGCATTATTTTGCTTTGAAAATGGCAATTGTGAGGAGTTCAGAGCAGCATGCGAAGATTTACATGAACGGATGCAGACTGAAGAAAACAGTCAAGACAACAATATATAGAATTACAACAATAATGTTAATGAAGTAACACTTAAAGGAAGCTGAAATTAGACTAATTGTGAATAAACTTCCCTCTCTGCCTCACAAGTGGGGGAGTGTGGGATCATAATATTTCACATGTTCATGTTAACACAGGGTTTGTTTGTTTTCCAGTAAGTCATAGTACCATAAATCTAGAACTACAAAGGATCTCAGAAGTCATCTAATCCAACACATTTTATAGATGAGGAAACTGATGCACAGAAAAGCTAATTTACTTGCCTAAGGTCATATAGATGACAAGTGTCAGAGGTAGGATTTGAACTTGGGATATCTAACTCTAAAACCAGTGCTTACTTACTGTTTCACTTAATTGTTCTTCTTTGTTATAAGGGAGGAATTACTAGGATATGAGGAATATATCAGAATATACAGGAGCAAAACAATCAAAATATATCAATAACACATTTTCTCAGACATATATCCTGAGTCAAATGAAAGGTATAGATTGTAGGGACTTGGGCTCCATAGACTAGATCCCATTTTTTTCCAATCAGTTCAGAGCTCATAGGTAAGGACTCTTTACAAACAATATCTACAGCTTATAGAGACCTCCATTTTTTCTCCTCCTTCTCCACAATAGATCTCCTTGTTCCAAAAGGAAATCCATGGAATTCCTGTGCTCTGGAAGTTTCCTATTTCTAATGAAGTTGGAATTTACCTCCCATCAATAACCTGTGTTTAGGACAAAACAGAGAGTGCTTGATAATGGACATATTCTCCCCATGATAGAGCATAAATTCATCATGATTTCTCTAAGGGATTTTCAGTGGCTCCACTTTCTCAAAGAAATAGATCATTAGAATGTGAGGTCCTTGAGGAAAGGAACTGGGTTTTTGTCTTTCTTCTTATCTCCAGCACAGTTCCTGGCATATAGAAAGTGTTTAATAGATGCTTGTTGACTAACTGATTGACATAGCCTGATACTCAAAACCCTCCAATATTGGACCTCAACCTTCCTTTCCTTTTTCATTATGCTCTCAAATGAACTATTGGTTCCATTCAGAAATCAGGTGGCAAAGTACCATTGACATCCATTTGTTTTTCATGTTCAGGACAGCTTTTCTGGTATGGGCAGAGGGATACACAAATAATATGGGGGAGGGGAGAAAGATTCAAAGCCACTAGCATGCAAATAGCTGAGTTTCAGAGCTGATTTTAGTTCTGTTTCTGCTCTCGCATGGGAAAAACCAATTAAGACTCCACAGCAGTAAATCAAAGATGTCTAGAAAGGGAGACCAAACTGCCAAAGTAATTCACCATCTGCTGCCATTACAGGCCCAACTCATTCAGTTACCGTCATCCATCCTGCCAGAGAGCCACTCAGACTGCTAGGGAGCAGAGGGAAAGTATGCCCATTCTTAATGCTCAGTGCTGTCACAGTGACAAGGGAACCTGGGCTTGCACATATATCATTTTCTTTATCTGTGAGGTTGGTAAAGAAGAGGGAGTTGGAGAACAGGAGAATATCATTAAAATCTAAGCCCATTGTCAGTCAGAATTGTTTCATTCTTTCTACTTGTGTCCCAAAAGCCTAGTGGAGTGCCTGACACATAGGAGGAGCTTAATAAATGCTTGATTGATTGATTCACTATTACCAATCTTTTGAGAATTCAGAAGAGCTAGGATACTTCTTTAGTGTAGTATGCCCTAAAGGTATCAGAAGGGGGTTAGATGGGCCAATCAGGGCTGTCCTTGGTTCAGAACTCTGGACAGGTCCCAGAAAGGTAAGTGTTAGCTATACTTCTGGCTTATTCTACTCTTCCAGTTCATAGGATCATAGATTTAAAACTGAAAGGGACTTCTCATCAGTCATCTGCTCCAACCCCATCATTTTGTATATGAAGAAAATGAGGCTCACAGAGGTTAAGTGACTTAGAAAAAAGATTTGAACACATATTCTCAAACTCCAAATATAGTATTGGCAATGAGGCTAGGGCAGACAAGGAAGCCCCCACTGCTTCCAAGTTGTTCTCAACATCTAAAAATAGAGCTATGTGAGATTGTGTAAAGTGTGGTCCCACATCTCCAGGATATGCCAATGTGATACAGAGAGACAGCACTTGCAAGAGATAAACATTAAGAGATTTAGAACTGGCATTCAGTTACTGGCTGAGAACATTGAGGAATTATAAAAGCTTTTTTCAGATCAACATGGAATGTCTGTAGGGGTAAGAAGATTATAGGTAGCACTAAATCTGAGTAGTGGCCTTCTCCAGACCTTGCAGACTAACCAAAACTGCTCAGTGTCCTTGGTTTCCACTCATTAGAGTGTTTGTTACTGCATTAATCAAGCTATGAGTAGTATGGATCAGCTTCACATTTCCCCTTAAAATATTGTTTTTGGTCAATGCCTTTCCCATCTCTACTTCATTTTATCACTTATCATAAGAATATTGGGAGAGGGAGGAAGTTTGAGGGAAGAGAAGGAGAAGATCAATTTATATATTGATCAATCATTCTGAATGTATACACTCAGAGTAGAGGCCTGCCTGGGCTGTTTCCCTTCCTATGGTACACTAACCTTAGATTAGGTGGAAGATATATCACAATATTGACATCCTTTTGGTATCTGTTTATAAAGACCAAGTAGGAAGTTGTTATGATGTGAAGTTCATTGTCTTCACCAGATGGTCATCTTAGAGTTGAGACTGGGAGAAACTTTAATTTGTGATGGCCTGCTTCTCACCTTTCTAGATTATTTACTATTCAAAAAGTCTATAGGCCAGTTACCTGAGGTGGATCTTGATGAAAATATCTCATCATTACTTCTAATGATGAGATTATCTAGCTCTGCTAAGGTTTTACCAAATTGAACAAGGTGATCAGGAATCTTTGACTTTCTGGACTGGGGTGCCTTCCTTGCAATTAGACATGGGCCCTTGTGTTTTGCTGAGTGATATGCCCTCAACCGCAAAGCACATTTTGCATAGCATTTTATCATTTTTGACACACTTGAACACTTGGAGGCTATTGACAAGCCAATCCAATGACAAGGCACCAACATAGATTATGCTAAAATTGATAAAGCCAAGTCTCAGAAGAAATTCTGTCCAGAGCTTATATCCCAGGCATGTCAGCAGAGATATTAATATTCTAACACTAGCAGAAAAAAAGAAGCAGCCAAAACTGTTCTCACAATTTTTTTAAACTTTCTCCTTTTATCTCCTTAACATCTTCAGTAAAGGGTGATTTAATTGCTGATTTTCCTCCCTTTTAGAAATAAAAAGAATAACTATAGTGTAACATGGCAGCCAAAAAAGCTAACACAATCTTCAGCTACATAAGGAAAGAAATAGCTTCCAGGAATAAGAAGATGATGAGTCTTCTGGCCTCTTCCCTGGTCAGATCACATCTGGAGGATTCTGTCCAATTCCAGGAGGTAGATCACAAGAAGGACATTGAGAAGCTGGGAAATGTCCAGAGGAGAGCAGTCAGCATGGTGAAAGCCTGGGCATTCATGTCATGAGCCTATCTTAAAGGAATTGTAAACAGCTACTGTGGAAGAGAGAAGATTCAGAAGGGGCCTGATAGCTGTCTTTAAGTATTTGAAGGGCTGTCGTGGGAAAGAGCTATTAGGCTTGTTTTCGTTGGTCCCAGAGGGAAGAACCAGGAGGAATGGATGGCAAATGTAAAGAATCAACTTTGGGCTAGAAATCAGGAAAAGCTTCCGAATAATTAGAGTCAAGAAAAAGTAGAATGGACTACCTTGATAAATGGCAGATGATGTCCCCTTGGAGGTCTTCAGGCAGACACTGGATGACTACTTGTCAGGCATGTTCTAAGAGATAGTCCTCTTAAGTACGGATTGAACTAAATGGCTACTGAAGTCTCATCCATCTCTAAAATTTTGTGATTCTGCAATCTTACTCAGCTCGGAAAAGTGCCATATTAAATGGTTGTGGAAGGGGAGTGAGAGAAAAGTTTGGGGATTTGTATTTATAAGTGTTCTGTTCTCCCATTTATCATCCAGTTTCAAAGACTATTCTACTAAGAAAATAAGTAAAATGCTCATACTCTTAGACCTAGAAATCTCATGCTAGGCGTGGACTCCAAGGAGATGAAAGGCAAAAAGTAAGGTCCCATGCACACCATACATTCATAATAGCACTTTTTATAATACCAAAGAATTAGAAACAAAGTAGAAGTCCACTGATTTGGAAATGACTAATAAATTGTGGTACATCAACATAACAAAGTATAAACTGAGATGTAAGAAATAATAAATATGAAGAACTCAGAAACCATGAGGAGATTTAGATGAATTGCTATAAACTACAGTTAGCAGAACTGAGGAAATAATGTACACAATGGCTGCAAAATACATGGAAATCACAAAGATGACAAAACAAAACTTTGTAAAGGTCAAGCTTGGCATCAGAGAAGAGATTAGAAAACATACCTTCCTCACTTCTCCACAGAGGCAAGGGATTATGGGTGTTAAATGTTACTTTCAGATTCAAGATTTCACTTACCTTTGAGCAAGTCACCTCACATCCCTGGGTTACAAATTCCTCATATATGGAAGTAAAAGATTTGGACCAAATACTTTTAGGGTCTCTTCAAGCTCGAAGTCCTATATTTCTATAATCTGTTCAATAAGCAGTGAAGATCTATTAAAGTTTCTGGGCAAGAGAGTGGTGTAGACAAAGCTGTGCATCAGATTAATCTGATGGCATGCACATGATGATTTTCAATGGCACTCCAGAAAATATTGAATGTTTACCATTTATTCATGCTCTTTGGTGGGGGGAGGGGGAGGGGTAAACGTCCCTTATTTAAATTCTACTTTATCCCCGGATGGCAATAGGACTGGGAAGAAAAGGTGAAAGCAATCTAGCCAGAAAGCACACTCAAGATTGCTTTCATTCTAATTTCTGAAAATTAAATATAGCGGCTAAATACATTCAGGGAATCAGGGGTTCACTACTCATTATTGTTAATGCACCTCAAATACGATTTCTCCATGCATTCCGCTAGAAATCTATCTCTTAATTGTCTCCTTACACTTCATTCCATACTTCTCCTCTCAAATACCATAAACCTCTTTATATTCTCTGTCAAAATATTTACACTGTACTTACTAACAAGCGGCAATACCTCTAAAAGAAAGATGCTTTCTCTATTTCTTCAAACACAGCACAGGTATAATGGACCTATAAATTTGTTTGTTAATGTCTCCTCGAAGCATAAAATCATTCTTTTCCCCCCTTCATTCAGCTTACCGAGAGCATTAACCCAGAATTGAAGCCGAGTACTTACTCCAGCTCTTTTATTTCCCTATTATTGCTCCTTGCCCAGAAGAGAAATGTGAGCAGCCCAGACAAGATCTTTTGGGCTTTTTATGCATCTCAATTTATCCTGCATACATATTTCTTAAAGCTTTCATCACAAATGTGTCTCGCCGGCCTTTACATCTTGGCAATTTCTCATTAATTTTTGCATCTTCTTCCTTCTCAAAATGCTTTCTCTACATGATCTTATTAACAGGGGGAGGAATTATTAAGCTCCTCATTTAAAGTGATTTCTTTAAGCCTTCCAAAGTGACTGAAATTTACCACTCCTGGCTCCTTCATTTTTCACTGTCAAAGCTTGAAATTTTACTCCCAACTAACTTGGCTGGAAAGACAGGTTTTCACATGGATCAACACTTCTTTGTTTCAGATATATTTATACAGAGGGTGATGTCAGTATAGATAAAATAGTCTGTTACCAGTCTGACACGTGAAATTTTAATCAATAGTGTATTTTGTCTGTGGCATTATAATAGTCCTAATAAAAAAAGTCTAAAAATAGCCATTTAATAGTCCACAGCAGTGATTCAATAAAATTCTAGTGCTTGAAAATAGACACCTCATCATTTTTTCTCAATTTTTGTGAAATCTTATATTTAATCAAAGAACGTTAAAGATGGAAAGGACTTTCAAGGTCACCCAGTCCAACTCCCTAATTTAACAGAGTGGGGAGCTGAAGCTCAGAGACAGGAATGCATTTGTCTCTTCAAAGTTAAAAAACTGGTTAGGGGAAGAACTAGAACTAATAGAATATAAGCTGCCTGAGGGCAGGACATATGCCATTTGTGTCTTTCTATCCCCAGTGCCTAGCATTCTACCTGTCATATGATAAGGTATTCAAAAATGCATGTTGATTGATTGATTGAATTCAAAGTCCCAGTCCAGCTCTTTTCCTAACATGCAGTAGGTCCTTACACACACACACCCCTCACCAACTACAGGAGTGGCCGTGTGAGTATAGTGGGAAAAAATGCTTAAACACTTGGAGTCAGGAGTGATTTGAATTGAATTCTGCTTCTGACATTTCCTAGTTGTGTTATCATAGATAGGTAATTTAATCAACCAGTCAATTCGTTAATATTTATTGTGTCTTCTAAATGTCAGACACTTTGCTAGAAGTTGATGATTCTAAGAAAAAATATATAGCTGCGTGTATGTGTGTGTGTGTGTGTGTGTGTGTGTGTGTGTGTGTGCACAGGCAAGCCCTATTTATCAGGGAGCCTTAGTTTCTGCACCTATAAAAGAGAGGTAATAATTCCTGTGGTATTTATCTCACAGTGTTGTTCACTATATTTCCTAAACTAATCCACCAGTCCACATGAAGCACCTGATAAAGGTGAACATGGTATCCAAATATCAGTTATTAAAAGGAGAACCAAAAATGATTTAGCTCTACCTCAGGCAAAATCCGAGTTGATAAATATTTATTAAGTATCTACCATTTGCCAAACATTGTGCTAAGCACTGGGATCCAAAGAAAGGCACTTGTAATCTAATGAGGGCAGACAACACAGAGAAAGAATCCGAAAAGTAACAAGTCTTTTTTATCTCTTCCTGTCCATTCATTCATTCACCCGTTCAACAAAGAGTGATTGACTATCTACTGGAGGACTGGACGCTCTGATATCCATGAGTAGAGCTGGAAGGTGTTACCAAGAGTTCATTTAATTCGAAGAGAGCTTTTTAACAGGGATTATGATGTTACCAACATTTAAATGTACATTTACGAGAAATTTCCCATTTTTGTAGGGAAATGTCTCAGAGGAATGTTAAGAGTATTACAGAAATGAAATTAATCTCAGCAACACCATAGTTGAGTGAATAATTGCTCCGTCCATCTATTTATACCTCTTTCTTGGGATTGCAGAACACTAGCTAGATTGAGAGGACTTCTTTTTCTCCTCGTCTCAGGCTAACATCTTGTTTAGAGATAGTGGAAGGTCAAGTCATTTCTAGACAAGGCCCATTAAAGAAAAATTTCAGTAAAATTTTGTTTTCTTTCTTTTTTATGCTCATCTACATGTCAGCACTTTAAAAATTTATTTTAATCCATTATTGACATTATTAATAATGTTAATCCAATTTAATCCCGCAAGCATTTACTATGCACCTATACAAGGCATTAGGTTAAGAAATGGCAATTACCCAGAAGAAACAAACATAAAAGTCTCCAAGGAATCATAGATTTAGAGCTTGAAGAAGCCTACAGAGTCATCTTCTCCACCCAGATGATGTCCCTTCACTTAAGGACTTTACATTCTGCTTTCAGATACAGATGATCCTTATATACTCTAAAATGATCTGATTCAGTACTGGGTCAATCATTCAACCAACAGGCATTATAGAGTGCCTAGTATATGCAAGGCTTTTACTTCTAGGCACTATAACTGATGCATAATCCCTGCTCTCGAAACACTTATAATTTAATTGGAGAGAGAACAAATGAACGAAAGAGCATTTACCAAGTGCTTACTTACTATGTGCCAAGCACTGTGCTAAGGGCTAAGGATACATTTTTAAAAAATCAAACTCAAAGAGCTCACATTCTAAGTGGGAGAGAACTGCCTCAGGTCAGATGGAAATCCTAAACGTGTTTCATCAGGGAAGATGGCAAAGTCGAAAGAAAATAGTACAACTGAAACAAAGAGATAACTCCTAAATCCCAGACCATATACCAGTGCAGACTGAGAAAAAGGGAAGCTCATTGCAGTTTCAAGCAGTCATAGAGGATTGGTAGGTTTTAGATGTGCAAGAAAATAAAGTAGGGAACAATAATAAGAAATATGAAAGGTTTGGTGAAGGTAAGAGAAGAAAACAGCAAGAGCAAAGGCCGGGCATGTAATGAAGGCAGAGGAAAATGAGGACACCAGACTGACTGATTGGAGAGTGAATTGGAAGGAATGTAAAAGATAAAGCTGCCTAGATTAGTTCTGTTTTCCTAGGTTCTGAATAGGTTATAGTTTAGGGTAGCAACCTAGCAGTTATTTATAGAATTTAGTACAAGTAATATCCAGGATGCCTGTAACACTACCATATCCTTTTTCCTGTGAGACATGGGACCAAAATTATGATCGCTAGAGAAAGGAGGAAACAGCATCACCCACACAGAATCCCTCCAATTCCAGTAATTAGAGGAAGAAATTCACCTATTTTTCCCCCACATTTCAATATTGTGATGCTTCTCAAAATTTATGCTTCATAATTTTTCCCTTTTATTTCTGTATCTCCACCACATATCCTGTAACTCTCTTTCCTTCTTTAGGAAACATTTCAAAATGTTGTATTTCTTTGCTGATCATCTTGCATATTTCCATTCTTACTTCGTTATATTTTTATTTTACTCCTCCAACTATGATGACTTCAGAGTCTATTGAGAAAAAACATGCAATGACTATAAATGAAGTTTAAAGGAAAGAAAGGGAGTAAGAGATGAGCAAGGCTAGTCCATCTAGATAGACAAGATAAGGGGTCAAAAGGAGGGAGGAAATGCCCTTCTTGAAATGCTCATACCTTGTAGCACTAGGCACCCAATCGTAAATATTTAAACCTCTCAAATATTTAAACCTGTCTAATAGACACTTTGCACAGCAGATGGTTTGACAATAACATGGGAGCCATTAAGAAAACTCATATGCTTGACTTTCTCCACCATCATCATCATCATAGTTATGGTTATTAATAGTTGTAATAATAATAGCTGATTCTCATATGGTGCTTTGAGGCTGGCAAAATGCTTTACACACATATTCCTTTTGAGCCGACACAATAACCCTTTGATGTAAGTATTGTAGGTATTACTATTACCATTTTGCAGATGAAGACCAATAACTTGTCCATTAAGCACACAACTTGCTAGTGTTAGAGGAAGGATCCAAACCCAGAACCTACTGACTGACCCAGCACTCCTTCCCTAGGCCATGATGTCTCTAATTAACACTGTGAGTAGTGAAAGACCATGCGACCGTGACAAGTGAGCTTGCCACCCTAGGATTCTGGGTTCTCATTTTAAAATAATGACATGGAAAAAAAATCTTTACAATCCTTTTCAGTTCTAAAATTGTATCAGTCCATAATATACAATAGAGACATGATGCTACATAATGTACTGTAGAGAGAGCATTATGCTGAGTTTTAGAAAGGACATTGACAAACATTGGATTAGTATGTTAAAAGCAATATGATAAGGATGGTGAGGAGACTAGAAACCATGCCATGCAAGGAAGGATTGAAGGAATTCAGGTGAGAAAGACCCGGAAAAGGGACAAATTTGAGAATATGATAGCCTATTTCATGTATTTAAAGAGTTATTATAATAAATAGAAATTAAAATTGTTCTGCTTGGGGGTGGCTAGGTGGCACAGTAAATAGAGCACCGGCCCTGGAATCAGGAGGACCTGAGTTTAAATTCGGTCTCAGACACTTGACAGATTTACTAGCTGTATGACCTTGGGCAAGTCAACCCCAATTGCCCTCCAAAAAGAAGCAAAAATAAAATTGTTCTGTTTGGCCCCAAAGGGCAGAATTAAGAATAATAGCTGGAAGTTTCTGAGAACTAACTTTTGTCTTGGTGTACAAGAAACATTCTTAACAATTATAACTCTCCAAGAGTGAGACAGTTAGTGGACTCATCTTCCTGAGTTCAAATCTTGTCTCAGTCATTTACTAGCTATGTAACCATAGGCAAATCACTTAATCCTTTTTGTCTCAGTTTCTTCATCTGGAAAATAAGCTAGAGAAGGAAATGGCAAACCACTTCAGTATCTTTGCTAAGAAAACCCCAAATGGGGCCAGGAAAAGTCAGACATGATTGAAATGACTGAACAACAGCTCTGAATCATAGTTGGAGTAGTAAAATAAAAATATAACAAAGTAAGAATGGAAATATGCAACAACAACACAGAGTGGAATGGCTTATATGGAGCATTGAGTTTTCCATCCCTAGATTTCTCTAAGCAATGATGGACAATGATTTGTTAGGTATATTATAGCAAGGTTTTCTTTGGAGGTAAAGATTAGACTAGTTGACCTCTGAGATTCTTTCAACTCTGAGATTTATAATCTACATATAGTTTAATATCTATCTTTCTATGTGCATAACTTCTTTTCTGCATCATTCAATATCTTTGTTAGGTGGGGTTTCCTAGGATAACAGGATAAGAGATTTATAGCCAGAAGGGAACCTTAGTGGTCGTGTAGTCCAATTCTTCATTTTACAATGAAACTGAAGCCCCTTGAAGCTAAATTGCCTAAAAGCACACATGTAGTACAGTCAGGATCCAAATGTAGATCCTGTTATCCCTGTTATCCTGTTATCTTTTCACTCCATAATGTTGTCTTCTAGTCTTTACCTTATAAAGCTGATCCATTTGCAAATATTAAATTTGGGAGTCCAATGTACTTGTGTCTAGGCATTATGTCTTATCTCTACTCACCCCGTATTATAAGGTCCTAAAGGACAATAACTATATTTTATTTTGTCACTGTACCCCATTAAAAGTTGGCATAGTGCCTTCTGTACACAAATATAGTGAGGGACACCCCAGTCTCAGAATATGTCTTTCATCAATGTCATAGGAAGCTATTTGGATAGGTGGGGAGAAACTCATTCTGCCCCACCCCAATCTTCTACTCAGTTGGCTCACCTGTGGGTATTAAAATTGCCCAACCTTCAATAAAAAAGACTGAGACAGAGTTGTGAGCCAATGGTACTTTATTAAAGGTTCTGTGGTCCTTTCTAATAAAGTAGATCTCAGATCTTTCTCATGATCTGAGATGCTCCTGGTCCCCAAGATCTTATTTTTATAGAGTTTGGTACCCAAATATGCAAAAAGGCATGGTAAACTACAGAATCTCACTGCTTGATAGATCTTGCTCTCAAGGGCCAAAAATGACATATAGTCGGGGGGGGGGGACTCACAGGTTAAATGAAGCATGGGGTATCTCCACTAAGTGGTTATAAGATGGTCACCTGCTAATGTTGGATGAGAGAGAGTGGTCTGTAGGTATAAAAATAAGTTAGGGGACTTTCCAAAGCATCAAGGTATCCTGCCCATTCTGGGTTTGGACATGGAATTTGAGTAAAATATAATGGAGACATCTTTGTCAGCATTTTTGTGGTTGTGCAAGTGAGTCTCATAATTTGGTAACAAGTAGTGAATATTACATTAAAGTTTGAGGTCTACTAAAAGAACCTAAGTCATCTAATTATCCCTATATGATTTATCTAAAAGATCAAACTGATTAATAATGATTGGAATAGAGTAGGGGTCCAAATGAATTATTTTTCTCACACCTATAAAATAAGGGGAAAGCTTCCTTACTCCACTGTTTGGAACAGAGATGAGATCAAGACAAAACAGGTTTAAAGGAACATAACAAAAAACATTTTGAGCAACTTGGATATTTGGTGTTAGAGAGGTGCAAAGAGTAAATACCAGAGTCTATTTGGGAGGAAAAATGATTTATGAAAGCAGAGACAATACAAAAATGAAACCATCTAGCTCCCTTCAATTTTTGCCATGATTCAGTCCTTTCTACCCTCTGCAAGAATAACCGTTCCTTAAAGAAAAAAACTGCTGACCTCTGTGAAGTTCTGTTGGTTTAAAAAAAATGACACCAGCCCAGGATCCCCTATCCATGTTCCCATTCATGCAGTGGATGGAGTCCCAATGTCAGCAGATGGGGCATCTGAAGAGCAGGAGAGCTATTATCTCCTGCCATACATCCTGCAGACACTTTCAGACAATTCTCTGAATGAAGATGAGAATTTCAAGTTACCACTCAGGGGGTCTGAGGCATGAATGTGTCCTCCGTGTCATAAGGTGATCCTTCTGCAAAGACGAGCATCAGGAAGCCGAGTTATTTGTGCATAAGTATTCCCCTCTCTGAGCTGTATGGAAATCTCTGTGAGAGCATGAACTGGGCATGTGGCCGGTATTTCTCATCTTCAGTCTGTCAACAAGCATGTATTAAGTACTTGCTACGTTCCACTGTGACTAATTCTGAAGGCACAAAGGAAGGCAAAAACACAGCCTCTGATCTTGAAGAGCTCA
Source organism: Petaurus breviceps papuanus (assembly GCF_028583685.1). NCBI lineage: Eukaryota > Metazoa > Chordata > Mammalia > Diprotodontia > Petauridae > Petaurus > Petaurus breviceps. The sequence goes on from NW_027187330.1 coordinate 14,567,175, forward strand.
AATTCTTAAGGGAGAAACAACATGTAAACAGCTACATACATACTAGATATATCCAGTGTCGAGGGAAGGTAACCTCAGAGGGAAGAGACTGGGGGGAAGGGAGTGGGGGAAGAGAGTGGGAAAGACCTCACATGGGGCCTGCACATAACAATTGCCTAAATAAACAGTTATTGAATTGAATTATCCAACCCAAAGCAGTGGTAAGGCACACAGGTTATTAGCACAGGTCAAGAAATCTAACTTCCTCCATGAAACCCTCCTGAACTAGGTGGGAACTGTCATACACTGAGCATCAACCTGAGATTAACCCTCACTAACTCTACTTGGGTTTATGTACTTTCATATCTGAAAGTGAGTGGGGCAACTCACTCATTCAAACACTCATTATATACCTAATATGCACAAAACTTTCTTGTTAGATACTGAATGAGACAGGAAGGAAGGAAGGAAGGAAAGAAGGAAGGAAGGAAGGAAGGAAGGAAGGAAGGAAGGAAGGAAGGAAGGGAGGGAGGGAGGGAGGGAGGGAGGGAGGGGGGGAGGGAGGGAGGGAGGGAGGAAGAAAGAGAGAAAATGAGTGTTATTAAGCTCATACTATGTTCTGGCACTGTGCTAAGAGCTTTATAAATATTATATCATTTGATACAACAATCCTGGAAAGTAATACTATGATGATCTCCAAATTATAGTTAAGGAAACTGAGACAGAGGGTAAGTGACTTGCCCAGGGTCACAAAGCCAAGCATATGTAAAGTGAAGTTTAAACTTAGTTCTTTCTGATTTCAGGTCAAGTCGTCTATCCACTTTACCATCAAGCTTCCAGACTAATAGGGAAACATGAGATGTATACATAGAACTATAACATAAAATAACATCTATGTGTGTGAGAAAGGGACAAGGAAAAATTATGTAAAGTCTGAGGGAGAAAGGTATTAGTACCTTGGAGAATCAGGGAAGGCCTCATGGAGGAGGAAGCATTTAAGCTTATTTTAAAATATTGTAAAAGCAGTCCTTTTAATTATATTAATAATTAGTTTAATTAATGAAATAATAACTACTTTACAATGTATACAGAGCTCATTGTGTTCAGGCTACAATGACAAGTGTGGAACCTACAAAGACTTTATAAGGCTTGGTTCCTGCCCTCATGAAATGTATGGTGTAGTAGAGGAATAAGAAACACAAATACTTCTTTCTTCTCCAACAGATATTACAATAGCAATAATATATATTACAAGGGGAGTGCTTTTTGGTGGAAAAGAACTGTGATTTCATCTGTGCAAAGAACCCAAGACTACACCTTTGTTGCTGTTTATCCTTGGTTTTCAAAGAGGACCAGTGGCATTACAGGTGACACCTTGACTTAATAGTGAATTGGATTTAAGGGAGGCAGAATTGCACAAAGTTGTCAGCCTCACTCTCTCTTCCAGAGCCATCAAAGTCCAGTAGTAAGACGAAAATCGGCATGACTAGTGATGGCCAAGCATTCAGTGGCTGACCTTGGCATCTTCAACGTCTGACCAAGCTCTGAGCGTTCCACTGAGTCTGCTTTAGCCACCTTCATGGATGTTGGAACAAATGATTCCCATGCACCCATTCCAGGAAAGTCTTCACATGCTTGGGGGTAGACATCCCCCTACCTCACCAATGGGTTTGAGGCCTGTCAGTTACCCTGAATCTAATTTAATTCATCTGCTGCAATGGTTTTTCCAGGGTGCGGTCACCGCACATTTTATATCTTATTGGAACCCAGGTGAGAACTGGGTGGCAGGTAGACATCAAAGGTAGATAAAGGAATCAGCAAACCCTAATGCCAGATGTGCTAATCCTTCTGCACACTCTATACACCTCAGAAGGGTGAGAAAATCCTTTGGAACTCAAAGGCATAGAGAGCTGCCTTGGAGCAGTGACTTACAAACTTTTTTTATTTTTAATTGAGCAAATATAGCAGAAAAAAAATTGAGATCAACTGTATCACCCCATCAATATTGGACACCCTCTTCTCAATATATGTATATTTGTTTTAATTTTTCCATATACTACTATGCTAATATATCATATAGAAAAATATATATAATGGAAAATTTAAAAGAATGAGATAAACATGTATTTTAAAATTTTACAGTACAAAAACCTGATTGTTCTCACTGTTATTGTTAGTGATGCCAGTGTGACTGAACATGCATCATTATTTTTGAGAATTTTGATTGAACACTTTGTAGCATGTGGATTTGAAGGTCTGATTATGAGTTCTGTTGATTTTGATATTTGTTGGGTTTTTTTTTGGGGGGGGGGTTGGAGGGAGAAAGGCAAAGCAATTGGGGTTAAGTGACTTGCCCAAGGTCATAAGCTAGTTAAGTGTCAAGTGTGTGAGGTTTGATACTTCTTTTTAATGGATGCCAGAACTGAAAAAGAAATCTTCTGTCAATAGATATATCAAAAGAGAAGTATATCGTAGTCTGCTCTTACTTAACCATAATCCTTCACTTTTCAATCCCATCCACCCATTATGCAAACATTTTTCTTGAAATTTGATGAGTACAGTTCCATCTTCCATGATGTCAATTAGTCATTCTTACACACAAATGAGAACATTTTTTATGGTCTAAACACAATGGTTCAAAATCTGTTAAAACTTCACTTTTAAGTTGGTTAGACTTTTTAAAGTATATTTTAATAGAAAATTCTATTTTCAAGTTCTTTAAATGTCTAAAGATGAATTTTGTTTTTGTTTTTTGTTTTTATAGATGACATCTTGTTCAGCAACAAAGTCACATGAGGAAGGAACCCTTTCCAAACATCCATCTTCAAAATGTTCTCTCCAATAAACTGATTTCTTTCAAAAAGTAGTTATTTTCTCATTCATTGCTAAAATGACACTTTTACCTTGAAGGGATAGATTAAGTGGTTTTTTTTTAATATCTGCTAAGTAAAACACTTCTGACAGCTATTTTCCATCACACATACACAAAAAAATTTGGAGCGCTTTTCTTTTTGTAAAAGAAAATTGTTTAACTTATCTTTAAGTTTGACAACTCCTTTCAGCTCTTTGTCATGAGATAACCAGGGAAACTTAATGTGCCACAAGAAATCTTCATGATCACTTCTCTTTACAAAACGGGTAAAGATGTTACTATTTAAAGGTCTTATTTTTTTTAAGATAAGCCAAATCAATACCTGGAGGTTTATTATATACTTCTGGGTCCAACTTCTGTGATGCAGTAACTTGTCTATGAATGATGCTGTGAATCAATTTCATGTGTGGGGCTTTCTCTGTGACCTAGCCCAGAGAGTCATTTCTGATTCCAGTCAGAACAGTTATTCCATCAGTGGCCAGATTTACAGAGTTTTGCCATAAATGGAGTTTTTCTTAAAGTAGCAACTTGCCATTACTACTTTATATAGTAGAATATATATTTATGGAGAAAATATATATTACCTGATACATTTGTCCTTTAGTATCTCACACCAAAAAAATCTTCATATATTTTGTTATTGAAGCAGATTCCAGGAAATACTATAAACTGGGAAATGTTAGAAAAATGTGTGTTTTCATCCAACTTCTCTATCTCTATTTTCAGCAGACCTGTCATACTGCATAATTTGTTCTAATACTTGTCTCTTTAAATCTTGGGCAATGCTTTCCATGTACCTTCCAAAAGTATTTCCTGAAAAAGGAATGCATTTAGTTTTGTTGCCATATTGTTTTCTGTGCTTTATTTCAATCATTTTTTTAACCACAGCAGGAGGAAGAAGAATTTCCCAAATGGATTGTAGGTCTGATCTTTTGCTATTAAGTAAAAAAAACTTTAAAAAAGATTTTTAAACATTTATCATCAAATCTAGTGAAACTTTATAAAATGATAGATTGAATAGTATATGACTCAAAAACTTTAAAAAAATTAAACAGGCTTGTCTTCATATGGATACGTCATTTTAAAATTTCTTGCTTAGCATGATGGTTTCCATAATTCGTTACTGTCTCAGGCTCAATATAAACTTTAAAAAAAGCACTAATGATGCTGGTTGTAAATTCACACTTCAAATAATCTTGAGAAGTTCTCTGTTTTGGTCAACTTCTTGTCAAATAAGATTGGATTGTCTTTGTTTTTACTTTATAATGTGGTCAACAAAGGACACATCCTACAGGTAGTCAAGGAAGAGCAAGTTTGAGGTCTGCCATTTTCGTGTTCACTCATACTCACATTTTTAGAAGTATCTTTAGGCCATGATTTCTTTGCAGGAATATTTTAGAGGTATTTCTAAATTTTGTGGGGGTTAATTTAGTTAAGACTAGATAAAGCAGTTAATACAGCTAGCCACACATAAGCTGTAATATGCTACAATAAACTAAAAGCAAATTGATGAGTGAGGACATCGCTGTTGACCCCTCTGCACTATAGAACTTTGAAGGATAGGTAGGAGATCTGAAATTGATGATGGGGAGGGAGGACATTCCCAGAATAGGGAGCTGTGAAAAAAAGCTCTCATTAGCAAATGACACCAACACTTGAAAATATTTCTATCTATGTGTATGTCTGTATATATGTGTATGTATATATATATTTATGTGTATATTATATATATGTTATTGTTAGTGTTGAATTGTTTCAGTTACATTCAACTTGACCCCATTTGTGGTTTTCTGGGCAAAGATACTGGAGTGGTTTGCCATGTCTTTCTCTAGCTCATTTTACAGATGAGGAAACAGAGGCAAATATGGTTAAGTGACTTGCCCAGGGTCACACAACTAGTAAGTGCCTGAGGATAGATTTGAACTCAAGTCTTCCTGACTCCAGACCTTGCACTCTACCCGATATGCCAATTAGTTGTACATTATGTGAATACATGTATCTAAATAGGCACATATATTTATGTCAGTATGTATATCTAAAATATGTATATGCATTATGTACATGCACATGTCTATTTATGTGTACCATATGTATGCAGGTGTCTCAAACATCTTAGTATAGTTTTAGCATTTAATAGCTCGAGCAGGCAAGTACTTGTGACATGACTACTATGCATACTGAAGCATTGTGTTTGATTCTAGGGGTGTAAAACCAGCTTCTGCCCTCAAGGAACTTCGTTTTGACCACACACACATATAATGGTTTATATAAACTGAATAAAAAAGATATCATATAATGACCTTGTGGAGAAAAGCACTAGCAGGTAGACACCACAAAAGTCCTCCAGCAGAAGGTAGCACTTGAGCTAAATCTTTTTGCTTTTTGGAGGTTAAGTGACTTGCCCAAGGTCACACAGCTATTTTTTTGTGTTAAGTGTCTGAGGCTGGATTTGAACTCAGGTTCTCCTGACTCCAGGGCTGGTGCTCTATTCACTGTGTCACCTAGCTGTCCCTTGAGCTAAGTCTTAAAGGGAATTCAAGAAATTTCAAGAGGTAAAAGTAAGGAGGGAGTACATTTCAGTCATGGGGAACAGCCAATGCAAAGGTTTAGTGATAAGAGATGAAGCTTTGTATATTAGAAGACTAGCAGGAAGATCAATTTGATCAGATTGTAAAGAGAACAGAGAGAAACAATGTGTAATAAGGCAGAAAGATGATATAGGGGCTGGATTGTAAAAAGCTTCAATTTTTAAATAGAGATCCCAGGAATAATTGAGACTCACTGAGGTTTATTAAGTACAGGGGTGACGTGGGCAGGAGGTCTAGGCTTTAGACTAGAGCAGTGTCATGAAAATCCATGGAGAAATAAGGATCTAAGAGGATCCAGTCAACAAAGCTACTACAGCAGAGAGGTCAATGACAACAGCATTTATATAACACTTGAAAGTTTGCAAAACATTTTATAAATACTATCAGTCCTTATAAATATTATAAGGACTGCAATAAAGGTCACTGGATTTCATAGTCAAGAGATTGCTGGTGACCTTGAAAAGAACAGTTTCAGTTACATCAAAGGAGGCTTAATACTTTCTACATTATCCCCAAAAAATAACTGTCCAGCCTCCAATGAGGGAAGCCACCAACTTCCAAGACAATCCATTCCATTTTGGCATGACTTTTGCTATTAAGGCATTTTTCCTTACATTAAGTTTTTAAAAGTTTGCCTTTCTGCAAATTCCCCCCATAAAACACTATTTCTACGTCAAAGAGAACAATCTTCTAAATACTTAAAATCACAAAACTATGGACTTCAAGTGGAAGGAACCTCAGAGACCATCTGGTTACAACCACCTCATTTTACAGACGAGGAAACTGAAACCCAATGGAGATGATATGCCTAAGATCACAAAAGTCTGAAGATAACTATTATGTCCCCTCCTCTAAATCTCTTCTCTAAACCAAACATCTTTGACTCCTTCAATGATTCCTGAAATGGAGTTTCTCCAATTTTGTTACCATCCTAATTGCTTTCTATCCAGCATACCTTACTGTGCCTTTTCTAAAGTGTGAGTACCAATACCCAACACAGAACTTGACCAGGGCTGAATGTAGCAGAACAAATTCTTTCTTAGGTCTAGATAGTATCCCTCTCAATATAGACTAAGATTACATTAGCATTTTTGAATGGTATATCACATTATTTCTTCATAATGTGATCGAAGTCTACTAAAATCCCCAGATCTTTCTCATGGGAACTTTCACCTAATCACATCAATGCCTCACTCTGTGAAATTGGATGTTTGTACCCAAGTGTAGAATTTTACATTCATCCCTGTTCAACCTCATCTTATTCAAATCATTGTACCTACTGTTTTAGCATGCTGATACCTTTTGGAATCCAGACCTTGTCATCCAATGTGTTAACTATTCCTTAAAACTTCAGCTATCTATGTTGAAACCCACAATTTAAGAAGCCCTGAAGGAATCACTAAAGAAAAAAGTTTAAGAAGCCCTGATTTATGCCTTCATCCAAACAGAGAGAGAGAGAGACAGAGAAATAGAGACAGAGGGAGTGAATGACCTGCACAGGACCAAGAATATATCCCTGGAGCATTCTGCTAGAAACCTTCCTCCAAGTTGACAGTACCATTAATAACTATCATTTGATTATCCAATTCAACTAGTTCAAAACCCCCTAGATACACTATCATCTGTTGCATGACTTTATCTTACCCACAAGGATAGCATGAGAAACTTTATCAAATACTTTGCTGAAATCTAAGTATGTTATTATCTATAATGTTCCCATGGCCTACCAGGTTAGTTACCCTATTTTTTAAAAAAATTAAGGAAATTAAGAGTCTGCCATGAGCTGTTCTTCATGAAGCCAGGATGAGTATTACTGATTTACCACATGCCACTTTAAATACTTGCAAATTATTCCTTTAATATGTTCTAGAATTTAGCCAAGAATAAAGGCCAAGCTCACTTTTTGTGACCTTTAGTTTACTTTACTCCATTTTAAAGGTACCTCCTTCATTTACTTGGCCATATTCTCCTTCCAGTGCCTTTTATAGAGTTTCTGTTTTAAAAGGTTTCTCCCACTTTTCTGGGAGAGGATGGAGTCATGGTCAAAGGAAACTCAATGGGGGTGATTGTAATCAAACAGGACCTGAAATAAGAATGTTCCAAAGAACTGTGTCACTGTAAGAAACACCATGTAGACATGAAAGATGGACCCAGTAGTTTTGAAAATAAGCATAGTGCTATAAAGGGTGCTAGACTTTGGGTTAGGAAAGACCTCAGTTCGAATTCTGCCTCTGACATTTATTAGCTGTGTAAGTATTGAGCATATCCATTTTATCTTCCACATAAAAGGGATTATGCCTGCAGTGCTCCTCTCACAGAGTTGTTTTGAGGGTCAAATGAGATAACACAGGTATAAAAGAGTTCTGAAAAGCTCAGAAAATACTCAACTAACCCATCAAATGGAGCTGTGCTCTAATCTACGTGGATGCTCCTTTCAATGTTGCGGATCATATCACATTCAGTCCTGACCCATCCTTATAACTCTTGCCAGTTTCCTCCCATAATTTTTTCATATTTCCATACCATTGTTTCTTTCACTTGACATAACAAAGATACCATCCAAGACCTCTGGCTATTCAGTAGTTATCCCTGGCCCCTAACACATAAAACTATGCCATGCTCTTCCTCAAGTGTACATTTCTTTAATAACATCATTTACTCTAGTTCTTCTTGTACCTATTATAATCCCAGAATTTTAATAGCATTCTAATAAAGGGTACAGGATGACAGAGATGGCATTGAATGACTGACTATGCCATAGAATCTGCTTTATTTCATAGCTCTTTCTTTCTTCCTTTCTTCCTTTCTTCCTTCCTTCCTTCCTTCCTTCCTTCCTTCCTTTCTTTCCTTCTTCCTTCCTTCCTTCCTTTCTTTCTTTCTTTCTTTCTTTCTTTCTTTCTTTCTTTCTTTCTTTCTTTCTTTCTTTCTTTCTTTCTTTCTTTCTTTCTTTCTTTCTTTCTTTCTCCTTTTTTTGGAGGGAGGCAATTGGGGTTAAGTGACTAGCCCAAGGTCACCTGGCTAGTAAGTGTTAAGTGTCTTGAGGCCAGATTTGAACTCAGGTCCTCCTGACTCCAGGGCTGGTGCTCTATTCACTGTGCCACCTAGCCACCTCCCATAGCTCTTTTTCTTTTAAGCATGATGACAATACCATGCCTCTCACGCCACTAGCTCAAACACACATAACTTGGCTAAATATCCCAGTTGAAGGCATCTCCCCGGGAGCCATGATGTAAGCAATGTTTACATTTGGAGCAAAAGTGGCACCAATCAGTCATTCAAGTGTAGCATCCAACACATGCCAGAGGCCCAAATATAGAGTTTCCTGAGCAAAAATTACATTTCAGATCCATTTACCAACTCTGGCTCAAATGATTCTCTCGCTGAATATTTTACCCCTGTACCTCCAGACTTTAACAACCACTGCATGTGGTGCCAAGAAAGAGGGACAGACTAGTGACCCTAAAAGAAATAGAACCAGAACAATTGTTTTTACTGTCGAGTAAATCAGTCATGATCTGCATCGAGATTGTTCCATATTCTCATCTTTGGACAGAATTGAAGTTCAAGGAAAGAAATTGCTTTCAACTGAGCCAGGTTCAGAAAGAGAAGATTCGTAATCATTTCAGATTCATGTCCAAGTTCAAAAAATGGATTTTTCTTTTCTTTATGACAGGACCACATATATTGGATCTCCTCAGGGGTAAATCTTTTTTTTTCTTTTTAATAAGAAATCACTCTTAGAACCCCCAGCCACAGGTAATGACCAGGGAGCAGAGCAGGGACCAAGACAAATGACTTTATCACAAAGACTTTATCACAAATCTAGATCTCATTAAGAAGTCTAGTGGTCCCAGCAGAGAGGCACAGCACCTGCCCTCCACAAGTCCCCTCTCTCCCCATTGTCCCATCCATTTCAACAAGCTCAAATGCACAAATGGGGTGAAATATGCCAGTAATTCCTCTTGTGAGGGACTCAGACATTGTGCAGAGGTCCATGTGAAATCAAGTTAGACATAAGAGCCCAAATCAAGATCCTGATAGCAATGATATATATAAGTGACATAGAACACTGTGTAACCAGTGTTCATTGGATAGACCAGTAACATTGGATAGCCGACTGAACCAAAAAGGAATCAATTCCTTCATTCAATTAAACATTTCTGGAATGCCTCCTATGACTAAAGTAAGAGCTAGAGAAGAATATAAAAATAAGGAAGACATGGTCCTTCTCCCCAAGGAGTTTGACATCTAGCTGAGGAAAATAAGACAAATCATAAGTGCTTGCTCATTAGTTGGTATACAAATAATGATAATACAAGGCAGAAGATGAGAATTTCTATAGCCAAAGTGCAAAACAAATGCAGAAAACTCTTTTCATTTCATCCTGTGTCCCTAATGTTTATCATCATGCTCTGTACATACCAAACACTTAATAAATGCTTTTTGGAGTAGATTAAATTGGACATAACCAAGATGCTATGGGAGTTCAGAGAAAGGTTGAGAGGAAGAAAGGTTTTTTCATGAAGGATGCAGTCTATGAACTAGGCCTGGAAGGATGAGTAGGATTTCAAAAATCAGAGTTACAGAATATCCTGTCCTAGGCAAACAGGAAGACCTACATAGAGTGATAGGATCATAGACTCAGAAGTAGAACAAATTAGAAAGTCATTTAATCTATACCATTCATTTTATATAGAAGAAGCCAAAAGAGACATAGTGACTTGTCAACATCCTAGGGAGAGTAAGTGGCAGAGAAAGAATTTTAACCCAATTCTTGTGACTCTAAATCCAATGGTATCTGTTGTTGTCATTCAGTCATTTTTCAGTTATGTCAAACACTTCATGACTCCTTTAGGAGTTTTCTTGGCAAAGATACTGGAGTGGTTTGCCATTTTCTTCTCCAGCTCATTTGCCAGATGAGGAAACTGAGGCAAACAGGGTTAAATGACTTGCCCAGTGTCACATAGCTAATAAGTGTCTGAGGCTGGATTTGAACACAAGTCTTCCTGATTCCAGGCCCAGCACTGTATTCATTGCACCACTGTCCCACAGTGGTATCTACTTTATTCATTAATATCTGTAGGTGGTTTTGTTTTTGTTTTTTAAGTGATATTATAATGGTCTTCAAACCTGAGCTGCAGCTCTCTTCCTTCCCTTGGAACACGTTTGTTCCAAGCATGTTCAAGTTCTTATCATAGGCAACCACTGATGCTGGATGGCCAGCTGGGTGTCTTGAAACTCTTCAACAATGTCATTGTCCACAAATATGTTAGTTGATCAATGAGCACTTAGTAAGGGTCTACTATGTGCTAGGCAATGAGGGGCACAAGTGCAAAAAATGTAAGAATGCTCTGATCTCAAGAAGATTATATTCTATTATTATCTATCATACTATTAAATACTTTGCTGTTTTCAGTAATGCCTTACTCTTCATGACCCCATTTGGGGTTTTCTTGGCAGAGGTATTGCAGTGTCTTGTCATTTCCTTCTCCAGTTCATTTACAGATGAGGAAACTGAGGCAAACAGGGTTAAATGACTTGTCCAGGGTCACACAGCTAGTAAGTATCTGAGGCCAGATTTGAACTCTGGAAGATGAGTCTTCCTGAATAGGCCCAGCAGTCTATGCATTGTACCACCAAACCATAACTAGCAATTTTGGTAACCCAGACAACATGTTTTGGCTAAAGCAGATTGAATCATTCTTTCAAATCAACTTATTGAAACAAGTTCATTTGGGAGGTAGAGAGCCTGTGGTGCATGAAGGATCCCAGTTCAGCCTTTTATGTCTAACAGTGCACAGTGAGAGAAAAATCCTGGTACACTGCAAGGTTATTGATAGGGATAGGTTGAAATAGGTGAGAAGGACCAGGGTTTGACTCATCTGGTACTAAGTGGACCTGGATTGTGGTCAACCAGGGGAGAAATGTATCATCTGCTTTCTGTTTTGACAAATAGTTCTCTTTTTTTTGCTTTTTAGAAGGGGGAAGGCAGGGCAAATGGGGTTAAGTGACTTGCCTAAGGTCACATAGCTAGTAAGTATTAAGTGCCTAAGATCGAATTTGAATTCAGGTCCTCCTGACTGCAGAACCAGTGCTCTATTCACTGTGCCACCTAGCTGCCCCTGACAAATAGTTCTTGTTAGCTAGTTAATAACCTCAGATGTTTCTATACTGCTGAATAAAGAATCAAAGTGTTATTAGCACCCTCTAAATTTCGGAATCTTGGGACAAAGCCCCTGTTGCCCTGCCCTACTTACATTTCTGAATACCAACTCTGTGCACAGACTAGTACTGAGCCCTTGAGCAAATGCAAAATAAATAAACCTAGCCTCTGTCTTCATGAAGCATAGTTTAGTAGGCAAGCAATAAGACAAAGAAACACAAGTAACTGTAATATAAAATGATAAATGCACAAAAGAGATGGAAACTACAAGCATCAGAGATAGCCCCTTTCCTAAGCTTTCCACTCCCACTCAAGTGAACATTTTTGCCCAAGCGCCATGCTGAGGTGGGAGGGGGAGAATAAATTGGATTTCTCACCCTGGGTGATGGAAAATTAATAAATGTGAACCATGCATATGAAATAGCTTTCTTCCATCTGCAAACATAAAGAAAGAATTCCAGTAAGTCCAAAGTGTGCTCCATGGGGCAGTGGCAGCATGTTGGCTGGTTTCTATGTACTCTCTAAACAACATTTGTTCTCTTAAATTAAAATGTGAATTGCTGAAGACAATTACCCTGCAGCAGTTTCTCTCTCTCCTATGGCACTTAGCTAGAATTAAGAGCTCTGTTAATTCCCAAGTTAAACTTTATCTGGTCACTAGAAACATATTTTTAATTTAATGAGGTTCAGAAGCAATTTGGGTAGGTGTTGGTATTGCTGAAAAAGGACCACTGACAAGGACTAGATTCTCTGCCAGCCTTTTGCAAAAATTGCTAAGTGGGCAGACTTTGTATTCAGTGCCCCCAGTCTTGGTTGTCATTGCCCTTGCCTCCTCGAAGTCTCAGTTTCTTTGATGCCTTGGCCTTTCCTACCTGTCTGACCAACTATTTCACATTAAGGTGTTTGACAACCCTCTCTCCTTCTGCATCTAAAATGTGTGGTATGGCTCAGCCCTTTAATCAATGATCTCCAGACTTCTTTGGGGACAGAAAGATGGCACAGTAGATAGAGTACTGGACCTGAAATGAGGAAGATTCATATTCATGAGTTCAAATCTGGCCTCAGAACTGGTTGTGTGACAAACCCCCCCCCCCCAACAGCAAGTCATCTAACCCTCTTTGCCTTAGTTTCCTCATCTGTAAAATGAGATGGAAAAAGAAATGGAACACCACTCCAGTATCTTTGCCAAGAAAACCCCCAAAATGACTGAACAACAACTCCAGACCTCAGTTACCTCACAGATACAACCTGGATGGGGATGCCGTTCACTAAAGAAAACTCTCAATTTTCTTTTTTTTTTTTCTTTTTGGAGGAGGAAAGGCAGGGCAATTGGGGTTAAGTGACTTGCCCAAGGTCACCCAGCTAGTAGTGGCTGGATATGAACTCCGGTCTTCCTGACTCCAGGGTCAGTGCTCTATTCACTGCCCCACCTAGCTGTCCCCTCTTGATTTTATTTAAAGTATTTTATTTATATTAAAGTACTTTTTTTTATTATCAAGTGAGACTCATTTGGAGAAGAAAGAAACCACATGAAAAGGAAGGAAAGGTGGTCCAGACTTAGAAAGAGGGCAGGTGAGTGCCAAGGTTCAGAGGTTAGATGGGGAAAGGAGTGAATATGTACATGAGCTACACAGAGGAAACTGGAACTGAGCAGCATGAAAAGCGCGGGTGCTAGTGGAGAGGAGAAGCGGACAGCAGGACAAGGGAGCAGGGACAGCAGAAGACAACATGGCAACGCCTGGTTGTGGCCGGAGGATTCGAGTTCTGCAGAGAGACATGCATCAGTCATGCTTGAGGTATCAGGACTCTGGATACTGCTGCCCTCCAACCCTAATGCTAGAGGGAAAAACCTCAAGAAATGGTCTCAAGATTAACCACTGGGATCATGCATATGAATTAACTGATCAAAGCAGAGAATTAAAGGGAAATTGTACAATTCTTCCATCAAAAGTATAAGAAATAGCATCTATTTTGTATGTGGTTACATAAAATAATTACTGTTTGATATAGTACCTTGTTATTTACTTTTAATTCTGTCTTAATTAAATGCTTGTTTGTTTGTTTTTGGATACATGCCTCTTTTTAGTGCTCTAGTATAGAAGTTACCTTGGTGTGAAGTACAGTCACAATGTGAATTGATGATCCAAAATAACACAACAAAATTGGGAAATAGAGAGGAATCCCAGATGTCTAGAGGTTAACTATAGGACCCAGGGTTACCTGTATAAAAGGACATTGCAAGAAGAGAGCATTCCTTTAGTGCAAGGAAAAATTACTATTGGTCGAGTTTCACACTTCAGTGTGGAAGATGGTTTGGCATACAATTCTTCCTAAGGCCCTCAATAATACCATGCAGCAGCTGGCTATTTCTAACTTTAACCCTGATTACATGGAATTCCAAAGTATAAGACATTGTCACACCTCAAAATCATACTTCATCCCCCTTCTGTCACACACCCACTCTCTTCCCTCCAGTCATTCTGGGGCGCCTTTTGAATCTTCATCAGCAACCTAGACAAATAATAATGTGATGGTTCCATCAATAATGGAGCCCTCTCCCATTCCATTGCCTTCTCCCACTTCCTTTGCCATTCTTTCTTGCCTTTTCTTTTACTCTATTCCCTCCTGTTTATCTCCCACTCTCTCTGGTTTATAAGATAAAAATTAAAATCAAGCCTAGTGAGACCATCACAGCTCTGCAGGCCTAAAACCCTTTAGGATGTCAGTATCCTCATCTATGAAATGAGGAAATTGGACTACATGGTTTATAAAGTCTCTTCCAGCTCTAAATCCTATGATACTATAACCCTGAGTGAAATAAGGAAAATTGGGTCAGGGCCTCTGTTTTGCTAAACTTGCCCTAGGGGGCTTGAAACCTGTCAACTGAGAAGCCCTGTTAATGCAAATGTCTTGTTTCTAAGCGATCTTTGCTCCTTTGGCTGTTTACTTTCTCCCAAAGGACTGAGGTCCTGGGGTTACATGATAGTCCAGCCCTTCAGGAATGATGAGAGAATGGGCATGTGGGGAATTCTATAGTTCTGAAGCCAAGTGAAGTGACACATTCATATGTCTCCTAGGAACACTAAAGGCAATGCGTCTTTGGTCTTATATTTTGATTGGTTTTGTATTCTCTCTCTTACTTTTATTTCTTTTTAGTATCATCAGCAAACACAAATACCTCATTACTCAAAGAACTAAAAGAATATTGTACATGAAAACATAAACTGTTCCACATAAATTTTAAGTACACGAGAAGCACGTGGTAGTAACAAAATTGCCCCATTTGCTCAGTGTGTTCTTTTAGACAGAGACCATTCCTGTCTCATTGCCTTCTCTTAAGCAACAAGGTTGGGCAGCAAGGTGGTGCAATGATTAGAATGCCTGTCTGGAGTCAGGAAGACTCAACTTTCTGAGTTCAAATCTGTGAGAGCCATGTTATTCTGGAGCAAAGAGAATGCAGCAGGCATGGGCTGTTGCCTGGTGAGATTTAACCTGAGGCTACTATAGATTATGTGGCATGACCTAAGTGGCATGAAGTGAGGAAATGAGAGAGCCCAAAGGAGGCCCCTTGCCCCCAAATTCCTTCCTCATTAGCCTGGGATTCTATCATTAGACCTTCCTCTAATAGACTATAACTAATCTGAAGGCAAAGACAATCTTCTACGTTATTATACCATCTTCTCTTCTTCCTCCCTTTCCCCCCTTAGACAAAAGCCAGAGGAACTTAGTAGAACTGTATAGTTCTGGGTACATAGGCAAAACAAAAGAATGCTTTTTGAATGAATGAACAATGTGGAGTCAATAAATAAATCCTGGAGTATGGTAGAAATAGCACTGGAAATTGAGTCAGCAGAGTCCTGGGTTCTACTTCTGACACCTAGTGGCTTTGTGACTTTGGGCAAGTCACTTAATATCTGAGTATCTATCTCTTCCCTCTCAGTAAAACTGGGACAATGATTAGTATTTACCTCACAGGATTGTTTCAAGGGTCAAATTAGATATTTGCATTTAAATTGCTTTGTAAACTTTAAAGTACTATGTAAATTAAGTTGTTTTTATTTCTAAATATGGACAGAACAAAATTAAGAAATCTCCTTTGTTAGAGGCCTTTAAGAGAAGAATCCTCATTCATCCTACGAAGAACAGGATTATAGTATACATAGCTGAAAGGGAATTTAAGAACCATATAATCTAACTACAGCTTCATATGTTTTTTTTTAAGTATTGTATAAAGTATCCCAAGGAACAGTACTGCATTCTATTTAAGTATCAGCTCTCTTTACATTCAGGAAATAGTCCAAGAACTATAACCCTATGTCCTCCTCCAACCTACACATCTGCTGATTCCCTAGCTTTCGGCTCTTACTTCAGTATCTCCCAACGATCACATAGTTAGTGGGGGAACAAGGACTAGAATGCAGGTTTTGTTATTAAAACTGTTTATGAGCAAGCCTTGAAAGCCCCTAGGCCTTGAGCATATATCGTTTCTTTTGGAGACATTGAGAAGTGGGAGGTTTTGAAAGACCATGAGCCATCCTAAATCCTCTTCACTGTCTATGAGCCCTTTGTGTGGCATTGGAACAAATTTCCGGTAAATGCTAGCCACCCTGTGTATGTGCAGTGAATCACTCATCAGCGTAGGTCAGCTGGGGCCACATCCCATTAGCCCAAAGCATCTGTCACATCCGACTGCTCCATGTGATTGCATGGCCCTTTCTTGACTCTCTGTTTCTTTTTCTAAATGGTCCTGGCATACCTGATGGAAATGGGAAAGGAGGGCCCTGGGAATTGGTTTACTGGGAACTTTTTGGAGTTCAATTTTAAAGTTGCCATTGTAGATGGACTTTTCAAATTGAGCTGTAATGAAGTGATAAGTGCAAAGGGTTTCTCTTTCCCTGGAGCACTGGACCTGGAATCAGAAGAGCTGAGTTCCAATCCAAACTTTGCAAACACTTGCTTGTGTCATTAGGTAAATCATTTCATCTCTCTAGGTCAAAATTTGCTTTTTTTTTTTTTTTGCAAGATGAGGGTACCAGATTAGATGATCTTGTAAATAACTTCTTATTGTTTTGTAACTATGAGTTTTTTTTTTTTTTAAATAGAAATCAGGCAAGAGCTTTGAGAATGTCTTTTGACCTTTCATGGTAGCCACATGCCTTAGGGAAGGGGCCTGGGTTTCTTATAATCCATTCTATCCTTAAATATAGCAATTCCAAAATGAATGCTAATTGATAGACTTAATAGAATATAGAAAATAATATTATCCCCTGAAATATTTACCTTATTACTGTGATATACAAAGCATAATAATTTATATAGACCCTACCATTTGGGGAATTTATAGCCCAAGAGATGGGTTTCCCTTTCTTTGTTTTTTTTTTTTTTAGTATAAAGACTACTTTATAATGTTAAAAAAAATTTAGAACCCCCTCCAACATAATCGTAGTTGTATTATTAGTATTTACTGAATGATAAAATACATGAGTTTTGCCTATGAATATTTGCTACAAGGTTACTTTTTTTTCCCTTTTCAATGGAGGACAATGGAGGTAGGGAGCAAGAGATTTTATTAATTATAAAAATTGTAAGAGAAAAAAATATGACAAAAAGCTATTATTAATTATGTAATACTTTTTCATTCATTTGTCATTTCTTAATTTTAGTGGCATCTGAAAAATAATAATGAGAATACATCTATGTGCAAGTCTCATTATTCAGTCTGCAGAGTATATACTCGTTTATTCTCTATGTCCTCTGTGATGTCATTATCTATCACCCCTAACTATCAGTTTCCCCCAATGCTCTGTCTGGCCCTCTTCTCTCTCCACATCCTTTTCCAGTGAACTCATTAGCTACCGTCATTTAATGATGCTGATGATTCACAGACCTTTATTTCTAGCCTTATCAGTCACCATCACTAACAACCTAAAGGGCATTTTGAATTAGATGTCCCATTCGCATCTCAAACTCAACACATGCTAATCAGAATTCATTATATCACTGCTCCCTCCCCACAACCAGGAACTCTCCTTTTTATTTTCTCCCCTATTTCTGTTGAGGGTACCCCATACTTCTAGCCTCCCTGATTCACAACTTTGGCGTTCCCCTTAACTCTTCCCTTTCACTCCATGTTTCCAATCAGTTTCCAATTCTCATTGTTTTTATCACCACAACATCTCTGGCATACATCCTCTTCTCTCCACTTCCCATTACCACCTAGTTGAGGTCCTTATTACTTTCTACTGGATCTCTAATTAGTCTCCCTGCCTCCAATTCATCCTTCACAAAGGTGATAAACTAATTTTTCTAAAGGCCAAGTTTGACCATGTCACTCTCCTAAATTCTGTTAGCTCCCTATTACCTCTATAATCAAATAGATATTCTTCTGTTTGTCTTTTAAAATCCTGATGGCCTGGCCCTAATCTACCTTTCTGCCTTTATTACATATTACTTCTTTCTGCCAACACTGCTACTCAAGTCATACTAATCCTTTTCTTCATACGTGGCACTGTCTCCAGTCTCTGGGTCTTGTACAGGTTCTCTCTCTGTGCCTGAAATGCATTTCCCCCCTCAAAATCTGTGCCTGGTTTTCTTCAAGGCTCAACTCAAGTGCCATTTTTGATGTAAGAACTTTCCTGATCCCTGAGCTGTTACTACCATCCCCAACCCATTCCCCATTCACTTATCTAATCACATACTATCTCCACTGTCTAGATTATAAATTTCTTGAGGGCAGGGACCATTTTAACTGTTGTCTTTATAACTCAGTGCTAACACAGTGCCTGACACAAACTATGTGCTTAATTGTTGATTGAATATTTGTAGATTCCCTTATGGATTCCCAGACCTCTAGCAATAATAACTCTGTGGCCCCCAGCTTGAGAACCACTGATCTAAGATAAATTTCATAGCTTTAGACATATATTAAGGAAATATAAGCAAGACAAGCCTTATTGACTCAAGTAGTTAGTAGATCTGTTGAATGTGTATGTAAATTAAAGGAGCAGTTGACTAGTAAAGTGCAGATTCTACTCTCTCAGGATGAATTGTAGGTGAAATGAATAGTTAATAGTGTCTGGTGAACAGCATCCCCATCCAGGTTGCATCTGTGAGGTAGCCGAGGTCTGAATAAAGAACTGGTTTGGGTTTTAGAAGAGATAGGAAACTTGGGGGTAAAGTGACAATTTCCTTTTCATACTTGTGATTGCCATGAGGGAGGTCATTGGGTCTACTCCAACATCTCCCTTAGATTTTAGGAAAGCAGATTTCAAAATATTCTGAGAAAAAAAGAGATATGATCCTTTGGCCAGAATCTAAAAACAAGGTCAAGAATAAAATAGATAGTATAATTACAAAGAATAGAATGGAATGGAAAAGCATTATTAACTACTTACTGTGTGCCAAGCATTGTGCTAAATGGTAGGGATACAAATAGAAAATCATGATGTTCCTTACTCTCAAGGAGATTACACTCTGGGTAAGACAACATATACAGTCACCACTGTATATGAAGAAACTCATGTGACTATACAAGGAGGTTTGATGGGTTCAGATATCTAAAAGATGGAAGAAGGGACATATAACAAAGGATGAATCCAAAAAGATGGCACAAATCTGTGAGAAAAATAGAAACAGTTGTTATTTACATTCACTCTGAGCCATCAGTACCCAAACAATGCCCAAGGTAGGCTTGGGCTAAGACTTGTTGTTGGCCAATCAGTGAGAGTCAGAGTGATTTAGGTTTAAGTCATTGTCCTTAAAACCAAAAAGAAATCTAGCCTGTAAACCCCAAAATATCTTGCAATGTTTCAGACGTCAAAATTTGTATCCCTTTGGACAGAGCACCCACAGGTAAGGGAGATCTGTGAGAGGGTGGAGAGGGAAGGAGGGAAGGAGGGAAGGAGGGAAAGAGGGAGGGAGGGAGGAAAGGAAGGAAGGAAGGAAGGAAGGAAGGAAGGAAGGAAGGAAGGAAGGAAGGAAGGAAGGAAGGAAGGAAGGAAGGAAGGAAGGAAGGAAAGGAGGGAGAGAAGGAGGGAGGGAGGAACTGAATTGCCTAACCGGACTGGTCAGTTGGGCCCCCAGTAGGGCAGCTACTACTACTCACAAGTTGTTTGTCCTTCTTTTGCAAAGAGTACCATGACTTTGGGAAGATGATGTCATGATTTGCAAGTGAACTGGATTTAAGTGAGGTGGGACTGTGCAAAGTCATCAGCCTCACTCTCTCCACCTGAGCTATTTGGGTCCAGATGTCTATGGGTTTGTTTGTTTAATTTTGGGGAGACTAATCTATATTTGGACCAATAGGGTACCTTGAAAGATAAATGAAAATACAAGGCAGAGTGTGATATGTTAGAAATGATTAAGATCATGAACTTATATCTGTTAGGACCATTGCCATGACACTCACTAAGAAATCACCAATACCATGACACATATCTTCTTTCTAGGATGAGTAATACATTTCCTTACACTGGATGATTTACACCTGTGGTTTTTCCTTTTTGTTCCTTTACAAATGGAAAAGTATTCCCAATAATGACTGGCTTTCATATAATGCTCAAATGTTTGCAAAGTCACTTACATGTTATTTTATTTGATCCTCACAACAATCCTATGAAGGAGGTGTTATTGTGTACAGATGAGAAAATTGAGGCTGAGAGATGACTGGGGACTTGACCAGGGTCACACAGCTACTATGTCCCTGAGGCGGGATTTGAACTTTAAGTTCCAACTAAACCCACCTTCCCAGCCCTTCTTAATTGCTGTGCTTTCCTTCCTTTAATTATTTCTTATTTATCCTGTATATAGCTTCCTTTGTGTATATTTGTTGTATGTTGTCTCCCCCATTCGATTGTAAGATCCTTGAGGGCAGGAAATGTCTTTCCCTCTTTTTCTATCCCCAATAATTATAGTAGGTACTTAATAAATGTTTATTGATTGATAGTCTCCCTGATTCCAAGTCTAGTACTCTATAAATAGAAGTTTATACTTGCAAAAGTTCAGATTTTCTTCTTTCTCCACTGTCATATTCTTGTATTCACCAAACTTTTTTACACTGATTTTGGTCCCCTGTGGCCTTCTAACAATCATTTTGACTGTGGTTCCTTTCTTGGATCAGAACACTTACTCCTTTGCTCAAAAGCCTTCAGTGACTTCTTAAAATAAAATACAATTCTTCATCAAGTAGATTGAGGACTTTTACAATCTGATTCCAACCTAGTGTTCCATCCTTATTTCATGTCATTCCCTTTCATATCCTCCATGTTCAAGCCAAACTGTATGTACCATTAGCTTTTCCAGGAATTCTACCTCCCATCCCCTACTTTTGTCCATTTGCATAAACCACCCCCTGTGCCAGGCCTGGAATGCACTTCCTCCTTACCTCAATTTCGAAGAATCCTTATTTTCTTTAAAGGCTCAGCTACGGTTTTACCTTCTCTATGAAGTCTTCCCTGATTTCCACCCCCCCTCCAAAGTGGTTAATGTTCTCTTACTGCTCAAATTACCTTGCATTTGCTTTTCTGCATACATGACATTCTTCCAATAGAATATCAGATCACAAGCAAAGGCTATTTTATGTTTGTCTTTGTATCATCAATACAGAAATGTTTGTTTACTTGCACTGAATTTTTCTTCCATCCTATTTGGAATCCTTAATCTTCTCTAATAAGGTAGAGAAGATTTCACGTTCTCCTCAGGGAAATGAGCTAGCACATGAAGCCCACAGAATCGGTGAGTTCACTCAAGGTGAGTTCACAAGAAACTTATAGTATGTACTCTGTGTCATTAGCAGAGTACTTTACTTCCCATATCTTCCAGGTCTTAAGTGAAACTATAATCATGTGTCACTCCCTTTGGGGCCTCTCCTGAACACCTTCTGTATTGCCTGTCTTGTTATACCTTTGCACCTCCTGAGAATGTAATTTTTAAGCTGAATTATTTACTCTTTATTATTAGCCTCTTATTGATAATTAACTCAGCTAAATGTCAGTCTAGCTTCCTTTGTTGTTAAGTCATTTCAGTCATGTCTGACTCTTCATGACTTCTTTTGGGGTTTTCTTGGCAGAGATACTGGAGTGGTTTGCTATTTCCTTCTTCAGCTCATTTTACAGATTAGGAAACGGAGGTAAACAAGGTTAAGTGACTTGCGCAGGGTCACACAGTCAGGGACTGAGGCCAGTTTTGAACTAAAGAAGATGTATCTTCCTGATTCCAGGCCTGGCACTCTCTCCACTACCAGTCATCAAACCCGAGTTCTTTAAATGACACATTACAAAATCACTTACTTATCTTTTTATACCTCCCTTCTGTAGAGTCCTTTGGTCGGTAGGCAGAAATCTATTGATATATTTGAACCATTTGTTTGGAACTTTGTATATGTTAGCCTATATTGTGAGCTACAGTTTCATTTATATTTCCAGTCTTATCTACTCAAATAAACTATAAGCCCTCCTGAGGGCAGGGATCGCATATTATGAATCCTTTATTGAACCCCAGATGATTCCCTGAGCATAGTAGCCACTCAGTACTTGCTTGAGGGTGATAAAGTGATCATAGATTTTTTTTTTTTTTAGCAAGAAAATTTTAATACACCATATGCATGTGAGTTCCATTCCTTCCCACAGCCTTCCTCTAGGTCAGTCACAGAGACCCTTCAAAACTCATCCCTCCAGTTAGTCATAGCATTACATCTTTCTAGCAAGAAGGAACCCCAGAGGCCCTCAGGTGCAACTCCTTCATTTCAGTCAAGTGTCTGATTTGTTAACTCCCCATGTGTACACAGTGTCAGCTGCCTTCTCTTGGGGACCATTACCTAGGGATGTGCTGGTAAATGTTTAACAATGGGCTCCTTGAAAAAAATGTGCAAATGATACACTCATTTTTAATCTTCATTATTTAATCTTCATTGTTAGCAACTTCTCCATCACTGTAAGTCTTCTCATGCTTCTCTTGCTTCTTGTATCTGAATGTCAAATTTTCTATTCAACTCTGGTTTTTTTAGCAAGAATGCTTGAAAGTCCTCTATTCCACTGAATGACCATATTTTCCCCTGAAACATGATACTAAATTTTCCTGGGTAGGTGACTCTTGGTTTTAATCCCAGCTCCTTTGCCTTCTGGAATATCATATGCCAAGCCCTTCGATCCCTCAGTGTAGAAGCTGCCAGATCCTGGGTTATCCTGATTGTGTTACCACAATATTCAAATTGTTTCTTCCTGGCTGATTGTAATATTCTCTCCTTAATCTGGGAATTCCAGAACCTGGCTATAATATTCCTAGGAGTTTTCTTTTTGGGATCTTTTTCAGGAGGTGATCCGTAGATTCTTTCAACCTCTATTTTGCCCTCTGGTACTAAAACATCAGGGCAGTTTTCTTTGAGAACTTCCTGGAGGATAATTTCTAGGTTCTTACTTTGGTCATGGCTTTCAGGTAGTCCAATAATTTTTAAATTCTCTCTCCTGGATCTATTTTCCAGGTCAGTGGTTTTTCCCCTGAGATATTTCACATTGCCTTCTATCCTTTCATTTGTTTGGATCTGTTTAACAGCATCTTGATTTCTCATAAAGTCATTAGCTTCCATTTGCTCCAATCTAGTTCTGAACCAATGATTCTCCTCATTGAGCTTTTGAGATTCTTTTTCCATCAGGCAAATTTGGCTTTTTAAGGCATTCTTCTCCTCATTGCCTTTTTGGGCCTCCTTTGCCATTTGAGTCAGTCTGTTTTTTAAGGTATGATTTTCCTTAGTCAGGCTGTTGACTCTCATTTCATAATTTTCTTGCATTGTTCTCATTTCTCTTCCCAATTTTTCCTCCACTTCTCTTATTTCGTTTTCAAAATCTTTCTTAAGGTCCTCTATGCCCTGTAACCAGCTTGTATTTTCCTTTGAAACTTTTGGTGCAGGAGTTCTGACTTCACTGTTTTCTTCCTGTTCCATGCTTTGCTCCTTTTTGTCCCCCAAATAGGAGTGTATTGTTGGAATCTTCTGTCTGCTTTGTTTCCTTTGCCTGCTCATTTTGCCACTCAATTACTTGACTTTTGGGCTTTTGCCACAGTAGGACTCTGCCACCAGACAGGGGAGCTTTCATCCCAAACGCTGGGGTTTTCTCAGCTGCCGGAGGTATTAGATGGGTGCCCTCTCTGAGGTCTCCACATGCTCTGGCAAGCTGGATACACACCCCAGGATCTCCACCCTAGACTGCAATCCAGATCCAAGCAGGTTAAAGCAAGAGTGATTACCCCTCAGACTGGTGCTTGGTCCCCCTACACTCTACAGGCCAGGAACTGAAGCAGCCATGTGGTGCTGGCTGGCTTTGCGAGCTTCTCAGCGACTTTGCGCCTTTTTGGGTAAAAGCCATGCACTCCCACTTACTGGTCCCAAAGTCCAGACTGTACTGACCTCTCACTTTGTCCTTTGTGTCTATGTGTTGATAAATCTGGAAACGGCCACAGCTGCTGCTGATCTGGAGTCCCTCTGGCTGGCGGCTGGTCAGGCCCACCGTGGGGCTAAAACCTCGCCGTGGGGCTGGGCTCGGCTCCCAGAGTGCTGTGCTGGATTCCTGCCGGTCTGCCAGGCTATCCTGAGTCATTTTGTGGGTTCTGCACCTCCAAAGTATGTTTAGAGTCCTCTTTTTACATGGATTGGGGAGCTGCGGGAAGGTCGAGCTTCTACTCCGCCATCTTGGCTCCGCCCCCTTGTGATCATAGATTTTAAAGATAGAGAGAAAGTTAGAGATCATCTGATCCAGTGTTCCCATTTGACAAATGATGGCAATGATGGTGATGGTGATGATGAAGAGGAAGGTGATAATGATGTGCTAAAGCAGAGAGTCCCTAGGAGCAGAACCATTTGACTTTAAAAATCTAAAAAATATTACCACCTCTAAAGATCCCTGACAAGTCAACAGCTTTTTCCCTGGGGCTAGATCAATACAGCTCAAGTCTGGGTGTCTTACACAGGCAAGAGAGAGATCAGTTTAAAAGAAAACTAGTTAGAGTGTCTAGGATTAAGAGTCCTGGGTTACAAACAGTGGTGGAGAACTTGAATAAGACAAGAAAACAAATTATTTAAAGCTCCAAATTCATCTCACTCCCCTCTCTTTTTTTTTAACCTATCCTACCTAAAGGGATTAAACCCATGCATCAGTTTGACCTTAAAATTTTGAGTTATCCTGTGCACTGCCACTAATATCTCACCAGATCTCAAAGCATTTTGTAGATATAATGTCATTGATTGTTGCGACATCCCAAGATTAGCAAGTATGTGTGTGTTGGGGCTTTGCGGAGGAGGCAGGTTGTTCTTTTCACTAAGGCTATACACATAACTGGCTATAATGTCTGTTTTAACTTTCCTGACCAATTCCTTGGTCTTCAGATAATAACAGCTCACACTCACACAGTATAGGACTTAAAAGTTTGCAAAGTGTTTTACATACATTATCTTATTTGATTCCCAAACAGTCCTGTGAAGTAGGTGCTGTTATCATTTGCATTTCACAGATGAAGAAACTGAAAGCTTGCCCTGGGATTTGAACTCAGACCTTCTTGATCCCACATCTTCTAGGCCCTGCTTCTGGCCTAGCTTTCATGGCCATCATCTGAAGAGGTGACTCCTGTGGAGAAGGAGCCGATCATCTCCATCAACTGATAACCAACTGCCACTCGCAGGGCAGACAAGCCAGCCTAACTGAAGCAGCATTGCCAGGCACAAGCCAGGTCAAGCCACCATCACCTTGATCACCATCTCCATTCAGACCCTGATGGAGACAGGGGCCCGCTTTCATTCTCATTCAGTTCTGCTCTTTCAAGAGATACAGGAACACTAAAACTCTGTAAGGTTTATAGATAAGAGTTATGGGCAGATCCAGGTAGATGGTAGAGTGTAGGTAGGGTCAGACTTGAATTCTTCCTTGGTAACTAGGGGACTCTGGTCAAATTATTTGAACTTTCTCAGATTCCATTTCCTCATCTGTAAATTGGGGAAAATAATAGTACCTACTTCACAGTTGCTGCAAGGAACAAATGAGAAGCACTATATATAAATGCTAGTTACTATGATTATCATTATTAAATTGTCAGTATTATTAAAATCATGAAAGGTTTTTTTAAAAATAAATCAAAATACTAGATATAGAACCACTTAGGAGAGGAACCAGTTTATTGCTGTAGACACCCTACTTGGAATATCCTTCTTTTCCCTTCCATTCTTTCCAATCAACCTCACCTGGATTAACCTTTAATCACATCCAGTCAGCAAATATTCAGTAAGGCCCCACAGTTGGCAAGGCATCACATTAGATTATATTAGAAAGAAGAATAAGGAACCATCTATGTACCTGCCTTCAGGGATATTGAAATCTGTTCTATTGACCCAAGATCCAAGGTTTCCTTGGTGTAAGAAATTCTAGTGCCTGCTGGTCAGTCAGTAGGTAAATCTTAGAGAAACGTTTCAAGCTCAGAGAAGAAAGTGACTTGTTTTAAGTCACACAAACAAGAAATGTCAAATAGTGGCAGAGACAAAACTATGAAAGGAGGTGTTTCTGCCTCCAGGCCTCACTCTCTGTCCATCACCCAGTTGCCTCTAGCCTCTAACAATCCATTGTGGGAGATAAAACAAGCATATTTCTTCCCTGAGTGCTGCTGCTGTTACTAATACTACTACTACTACTACTACTACTACTACTACTACTACTACTACTA
>NW_027187330.1:14593483-14660403 GCF_028583685.1 Petaurus breviceps papuanus
TACTACTACTACTACTACTACTACTACTACTACTACTACTACTACTACTATTACTACTACTACTACTACTGCTGCTGCAACTACTGCTACTCTAAAGACAATGAAAACTACTACAATAATAATAAAAATAACTAACATTTATATAGTTCTTATGATGTTCTAGGCATTGTACTAAGCACTGTACAATTACTATCTCATTTGATCCTCATAACAAGGTAGGTGGAAAATTATCCTCATTTTACAGATGAGGAAACTGAGGTTCAGAGAGGTCAAATCATGTGTTCACAGTCACACAGCTGGTCATTGACAGAGCCAGGATAATGGGTTCATCTCCCTCAAAACAGTTGTTATTTGGTGGGTGATGGCTAGGCTTTGATTTTATTTTGTCCTATTAAAAGAATTAGGAATAATCAACAAGGAGAGTTTGGTGGAATCAACAATAAAGCCAATTTACTGATGTACTGGGTCTCATTTCAACCAAAGCCACAGGAGATGTCCTTTTTTTGTTCTGTGGCAAACAGAACAATATTTTACAAAAACCTATACTGTGAGTAGGCCTTGTTCCCAGGGAAAAGAGAATGTGAAATCTCTTCACCTTCATATAAGGTACAGCCATTTTTGCTATCATATTTCCTGCTTTAAACCTAACAGAATTTGGAAACAAATCAGCTCCAAAGAAGGTTCCTTCATAGCAATGAAAGAGTCACTGAATTCATGGCATTCTTCCCCAAATCTTCTGAACTCAAGTTCATCTCACTTTTCTGTAGTTTTCAGACAATAGACACTGCACCTATTTGGGTTCCTGATTGATTGATTCATGGAAACGGGTGGGAGTTAAAGGGGGAGAAACAATCTTAAATTTGGGGAGATCCGCTTATACAGTGCCTTGTGTTTTTTTGGGACTTGCCAAAGGCTGGTATGGTCTCAGAATCGCTGGGCTCAGTATGGCATAGAGGAAATAGCTCTGCTAATGAAGCATTTTTCTTTTCTTCATAACCCTGGTACTTAGCACAGTATCTGATTCACAGTAAATGAATGATTAATTAATGCTTTCCTGATGCCTTCGAGATTCATGGTCTAATCTTAGCTCTACTACAAATCATTTTGGACTCCTTAGATATAAAATGGGGATAACGATATTTATGTAACCAAGTCAGAATGAGTGAACCTGGAAGCTTGGTTAAGCCATTGAAGCAAAGTCCCAAAGAATCTGGGAACAAGTCAATGTGGGAAAAAGGGAGGGGAGAACCAAGAATCATAACCTAGTTCCCTGTGTATGTAACATGAGCTTGTAAATGGATGAGTTTTGTTTGTTTGTTTTATTTATCCCTTTTGCTAGTTATTTTTACCTTTTCATATTTTCCCTGAAGTTCCTAGTGGTGAATCTTTAGAAAGCCTACAAAGGAGTTACATGCTTCTTCTATAGCAACAGGGTAGCAGAAAATTCCTCTGTCCCAGAAAAGATGAAACAAGAGATCTGGGAATTAGAGAAGGAATAATGGCCCTTAAAACGAATCTCCAAGAGGTCAGTTCATTAACCACTAGGGCTCAAAGGTGGAAGAGAGTGGTCCACTCAATGATCCAGGATGGAATGAAGAATGGACCTCAATGCCACCAGATCCCAGATTCCTTGTCAGGATGTGTTCCGGCACAAACCCTAGCCTGTGATCATGAATATTTTCATTAACATAGAACACATTGATTTGCAGTGTAATACCTTTCACTCTGCCACTTAACAGATAGCTTTCTGAATTTAAATGAATTTAATTAGAATAGATGGTCCCAATTGCCAGGTCTAAATTGCCAATTACATGTAAAGATAGTTTTCAATATTCACTTTTATAGCATTCTGAGTTCCAAACTTTTTTCTCCCTCTCCTCTCCAAGATGGCATGCAATCTGATATAGGCTATACAGAAACAATCATATTAAAGTCTTGTTGTGAAAGAAGAATCAGAACAAAAAGGAAAAACCATGAGAAAAAAAAAGAGAAATTAGTCTGCTTCTTTCTGCATTCACAGACTCCATAGTTCTTTCTCTGGATGTGGAGAGCATTTTCCACCATGAGTCTTTTGGAATTGTCTTTGTTCATCATATTGCTGAGAAGAGTTAAGTCTTTCAAAGTTAGTGATTGTGCAAAGTTGCAGTTACTGTGTTCAATATTCTCCTGGTTCTGTTCACTTCACTCAGCATCAATTTATGTAAGTTTTTCCAGGTTTTTTTCTAAAATCTACCTGCTCATTATTATTTATAGCATAATAGCATTCTATGACATTCATATACCACAACTTGTTCAGCCATTCCCCAAATTATGGGCATCCTCTCAGTTTTCAATTCTGTTACCACAAAAAGAGCTGTTATAAATAATTTTTTACATGTGGGCCCTTTTCCCTTTTTTATGACCTCTTTGGGATATAGACCTAATAGCATAGTTCCAAATTGCTCCCCAGAATGGTTGGATTTGTTTGCAACTCCACCAACAATGCACTAGTGCTCCAATTTTCCCATATCTTCTCCGACATTTACCAGATATTAACTCTTGCCTGTTTAGTTGTCAATAGTTGATAGGATAAGACACTTGGTTCCCTCTACCAGTCCAGATTCCTAGTGCCCCTTTTCTATAATCATTTTGGTTTGTCAATGTCCTTCTAAAAAAGGTGATGTCCAGAACTGGACACAATACTTTTGATAGAATCTGAATAAAATACAGTGACTATGTTCTCTCTTTTATCTGTAAATTTTATGCGTTTTTTTTAAGATATGGATTGGGTCTGAAATTCCACTGGTATAGGGAACTTCCAGGTGAGAAAACTGCCAATTCAGGGCTGCACTTTCTCTGCAACCTACATATCATCTTAGACACAAGGGTGAGAGAATTACCCAAAGTCCTGAAAAGTCAGGTGACTTTCCTGAAGTAGCACAGATAACACATGTGAGAGACAGACTTAATTCCAGATCTTCCTGGCTCAAAGACCAGCTTTCTGTCCATTACATCACATAATCTCTTGACACACTTTTAAAAAAATAATCCAACATTACATTAACTTTCTAGCATCTTTATCACACGATAAGATCATATTAAACATGTCATCAACACCAACAGGGTATTTTTCCACCAAAAATAAGGTCTTCTCCTTCTTGTACTTTTGCAAGTGATTTAAAAATAATTTAGGATTTCTCTAAAATCTTAAAATAACTCCTCAAATCAAATTTGGGGTGCCAGAGCCAACAAAGGGTGAGACTAAGCTATTTTTTCCAACCCAAGATAACATAGAAGGTCAGAAAGAGAAATTTACAACATGAGAGAGGATGCTGACCCAGAGTCTATATGGATAAAACATCAGTGGTATAAACACATAGTGGCAACAGAAGTAGCAGCAGATTCAGAATCTCTTAAGTCAGAGACAGTAAGGGAACCTAGTAAATGGTCAGAAAAACACAACAGGGTACCCTGTGCTAGTACTGAACACAGGAATAGATGCCATTTGGTAACTGTATTGCTTATACCAACTTGTGGGTCATAACTCGAAGGCAGAAAGTACCACTTTCAGTCAAGAGGGAAAGGGAGTCCTGAGGGGAGAGCATTACTTTGGGCCTCAAGGGTCAAGGACCCTGAGGAACAGCATCCTTTTCTGATTCCAAGGGAGGAAGGGCCCTGAGAAGCAGTGTTGATTGTAATTCTAAGGGATTTGGGACCCTTCCTGGGTAAGGACTAGAGTGCAGACCACAAGATCAGTGACCATACCTCACCCCAGATCATACCACCTGGGATGCCCTGAAAATTTCCAAACCCCCAGAACTACCTCTAAAAACAACAATGCAAAAAATCCTAAAGCTAGAGATAGATCTAGATGCCAATAACAGAGCCAGACATTAACATAAAGTTCTAAATGAAGAAATAGGGTGGGAAAATGAGCAAACGAAAACAATCTGCCTATAAAAAGTTGCCACAGTAATAAGGAAGACACAAACTGAAAAGAAGACAATGAAGTCAAAACAGCTATTAGGAAGAAAAAAAAATGAATTGGACACAAACCCAACAAGAATTCCTAGAAGAGTTATACATGACCTTCAAGATGAAATAAGAGCGGTAAAGAAAAGAAATGAAAGCAAAGGAAGACAATTATGAAAAGACAATTATCAGCTTGGTAAAAGAGGCACAAAAATGCTGAAGAAAATAATAGCTTAAATTCACTGGTAAAAATAGTTCCTTAAAAAATTAGAATTGGGCAAGTAGGAGGTAATGATTCCATGGAACCAAAGCAGTACTTAGGAGAAAATTTATATTTCTAAATATGTACGTGAATAAAAGAGAGAAAGAACAGATCAATGAATTGGACATACATCTAAAAACAAAGCCTAGAAAAAGAACAAGTTGGGAGTGGCTAGGTGGCACAATGAATAGAGCACTGGCCCTGGAGTCAAGAACATCTGAGTTCAAATCTGGCCTCAGACACTTAATACAAAAACTAGTTGTGTGGCTTTGGGCAAGTCACTTAACCCCAATTGCCCTCCCCCCCCCAAAAAAAAGAAAGAAAAGAAAAAAAAATAAAAAGAACAAGTTGTATATCCCCAACTAAGTGCCAAATGGAAATCCTGAAAATCAAAGGAGAGATTAATAAAATTGAATGCTAAAAAAATTGAACAAAATATTTTATTCATTAAATAAAAACTAGTAGGTGGTTTTAGGAAAAATAAAATAAACCACTGGTTAATTTTATTTTTTAAATAAAAGAGAAAACTAAATAGCTAATATCAAAAATAAAAAGGGTGAATGCATCACCAGTGAAGATGCAATTAAAGCAATTATTAGCAGTTATTTGCCCAATTACATGCCATCTAGCAAGTGAAATGGATTAATATTTATTAAAAAAAAGATAGCTGCCCAGATTAACAGAAAAGGAAATAAAATACTGAAATAACTCTCTCATAGAAAAAGAAACTGAACAAGCCATCAATGAGTTCCCAAAGAAAAAATCCCCAGTATCAGAAGGACTCACAAGTGAATTCTACAAAACATTCAAGGAACAATTATTCCCAATACTATACAAACTATTTGAAAAAAAAATAAAGAATACATCCTACTAAATTCCTTTTATTATACCAATATGATTTTGATACTTCAACCAGGGACAGCAAAAACAGAAAAAGAAAACTATTGACCAATTTCCTTAATGACTATTGATACAAATTTTTTAAATAAAATATTAGCAAGGAGATAACAGCAAGATGTAAAAAAAAATCATCAACTATAACCAGGTGAGACTTATGCCATGATGCAATGGGAATTTGAAGATCTTCCCTGCTTTGAAAGTAAACTATGAACCCTAATCAGCTGAATGTAGTCACATGGAGCCTGTGGTGGGAAGAGTCTGCTGAAGGGTAGAATAGAGCCAAAGAAAGCTGGGAGTTAGAGCTAGAGAAATGGTGGAGGAGAGAGGACTCTCAGGCAAGGAGATAAAGAGGTTTATGTGTAAATATTGATCTTATATTGGTTTGTAGGAAGGATAAAGGGTGCTATAGTTCTGTGTTGTTATGACTTGTTAACTTCATTACTACTATGATGGAATCAGCTTACAGATTTGGGGATTTGGTTTTCTGGTGTCTAGTTAAATATTTTGGTTCTGTCCTGTATATGGAGAGTTCATTATATTTCATGATTAACTATCAGGTAGGAATATAGTCACAGTCTTTATCATGATCATGGGTGCTGTAAATATCACATTGGCACTATACATGAATATAAGACTTGGTTCAGTTTCAGGAAAACTCTCAGCATAACTGACCACATCAGAAATAAAACCAGCAAAAACCAAATAAGTGTTCCAATAGATGCAGAAAAAGTCTTTTACAAACTACAACGCCCATTTCTATTAAAAAAACAACAATAGTAGAAAGCATAAGAATCAATGGAGTCTTCCTGTAAATGATAAGTAGCATCTAAAACTAAGATCAAGCATTATCTGCAACAGGGCTAGACTTAAACCCCAATAAAATCAGGGTGAAGTAGGATGCCCATTATCACTAGTATTTTGCAATTTGTTCAGTTATATCCAACTTTTTATGACCCCTTTGGGAGTTTTCTCGGCAGATACTTGAGAGGATTGCCATTTCTTTCTTTGAACATTTTATGGATGAGGAACTAAGAAAAACAGTTAAGTGACTTGCCCAGGGTCACATGACCAGTCAGTATCTGAGGCCAGACTGGAACTCAGAAAGTGTTCCTGACTTCAGGCCTGGCACTCTATCTACTGTGCAACCTAGCTATCCCTATTATTCAGTATTGTGCTAGAAATGCTAGTTATAGCAATAAGACAAGAAAAAGAGGGAGTTAAAAATAGGCAATGAGGAAACAAAACGCTCCCTCTTTACAGATATGATAGTATCCTTATGGAACTTTAGAGAATCAGTTAAAAAACTAGTTGAAACAATGAGCAATCTCAGCAAAGTTAGAAAATACAAAATAAACCCACATATATCATCAGTATTTCTATAAATTAACAAAAAAAAATACAGCAGGAGGATATAGAAAGAGAAACTCCATTTAAATAACTGCAGATAATATAAATACATGGGAGTCTATCTATCATGACAAACTTAGGGATTATATGAACACAGTTACAAAACACTTTTCACATAAGGACAGATCTAAGCATTTTGGAGAAATATTAACTGCTCAAGGGTAGGTCAAACTAATATACTAAAAATGACAATTTTACCTAAGAGAATTTATTTATTCAGTGCCATGTCAATCAAACTACTAAAAATATTTTATAAAGTTAGGAAAAAATAATCATAAAATTCATTTGAAACAAGAGAAGGTCAAGAATACCAAGGTAATCAACGAAAAATTAAATTAAGGAACATTTTAGCAATTCCAAATTTCAAACTACATTACAAAGTGATGATCATGAAAACTATCTGGTTTGTTGTTGTCATGTCCTACACTTCATGATTCCTTTTGGGGTTTTCTTCAAAGATACTGGAGTGATAGCTTGAAGGAATCAAAAAAGGGAGAAAGGATCTATTTGTACAAAAATATTTATAGCAGCTCTTTTTTGGTGCCTAAAAATTGGTAATCAAGAGGATGCCCATCAATTGGGGAAATGGATAAAGAAGCCGTGGGAGGTGATAGAGATGAATGTTATTGTGCTGTGAGAAATGACAAGCGGATTATTTCAGAAAAAAAAAATGGAAAGACTTGCATGACCTCATACAAAGTGAAATAAGCAGAACCATGAGAACATTGTACAAGTAGCAACAATACTATATGATGAAGAACTGTGAATGACTTAGCTATTCTTAGCAATACAATGATCCAAGACAATGGCAAAGGACTCATGATGAAAAAATACTATCTGCTTCCAGAGAAAGAACTTATGTTGTCTCAATATAGACTGAAACATACTAATTTTTTTATTTTCTTTTTTTGTTTGTTTCCTTACATAAAATAACCAATATGGAAATGTTTTACATGATTGCATACATAATCTATATCAGAAAGCTTGTTATCTCAGGTGGGGGGAGGGATAAGAGAGAGGAAGAAAATTTGGAAGTCAACGTTTCAAAACATGACCATCAATTTTTTACATATTATTGGGAAATAAAATAATTTTAAAATAAAAATAATTCAAATGCACAACTCTATTCTTTTCACCATGTTGGTTTCAGGCTGTCCATCCAAATGCCATCCCCCAGCTTTGTGGACTCCACACATCTGGGTATGATTTGTGCAACTGCCTTACCCTTTGTAATGCTGCTGTCATCAAATGAAAATCTGAGGCAGCATTTTTAATACTTAAGGTATTTATTTCTCAAAACTTGATCCTATGGCAAAGTATCAAACAGACACTTTAATGAGTTGCTCCAAACAACTAAGTTTATGTTCTGTCTGAGATTTGAATCACAACCATGAATTGCACTTTTTTTTAAATAACAAAAATAAAATTCTTAGTCTAGCTAAATTTGACAATATCACTGAATCTACCCAATTAAAAAAATATATTTAAATAGATGCATATAGGAGGATAGTCAACATGGGAATAGAGGAACTAAGAAATCATGGAATCCAAAGCCAATAAAAATTGCTATCAAGCAGAGTTCAGTATTAAGCTTATTGGGAAGGAGGAACAGTAACTTAGAAATACATAAATGACAGCAAACAAAGATCAAGAAAGGTTATAGTAAATTTGAAGCAGGAGAAGTAGTTGATGAGACAGAAAGAGAGTCTGAATGTAGCCATGGTGAACAAGGAGTATGCCATCTCTTCCTCTTAGCCTGGTGTGATGAAGAATCTGATGGAAGCTTCCAATCTTGAAGAGAGGGCTCAGAGAAAACTAGGCTTCAGTGAACACCAGAGGTCAAAGGAAGTGAGAAAAATATTGAGGATGAAGAAGAGTTAATTAGCAACACAGAAAGGTTTCAGAAAGAAGAGGGGAAATGGAGGGATAATAGGATAGAGAAAGGACTAAGGCTAAGTTGGATATTTAGGGGGAAAGAAAGAGTTCCTTCAACTCTCCCATTCCTCTCCCTGAACCTCTACTATTAGGATTTTTATTCTCTTGCACTCTCCTGGGGCTGTCATCCCTTCAAATAGCTATGGGGATACAGGCCAGGATATTGGCTACACCATAGGATATAGAGATAACAGTCTGTAGATAACAAAACATTGTCATCTTAGACAAAACCATGGTTACCCCCCCACACACACACTTTAGTTACAACTCTTTCAGTAGAACAGTCTAACCTCTGAAGCTTTGGCCACCTTTACATACTGAAAAGAAAGCCAGGCATTTCAGGTATTCTTCTAACCCCTTCATTATCTGAGAATTTTGCCATCAATCCACAATTGCTCGTATCTAGGAATAAAGACAAATACATTAAATTGTTCCTTCAAGAAATAAAAAAAAACATTCCTACCATGAAACCAAGGGGCAATGGATTTGGTGTTCCTCTCAAAACCAGCCCGGCGGGGCAACTGCTCTTCCTTAAACCAGCGAATGATGACATCTCTAGAGACTGGACGAAGAGGCCGTTCCCAGGCCCTGAAAAATAAAATGATGGACGTCAATATGCAGTACAGGGCATTCACCAAGAAACAACAAACCTCGTGGAACTCTAATTTAGGGTCATAAAGCAAAGTAAAAGCATAAATTTTTCCAAATACAAATATCTCCAAAATACTCCTGTTGTGTTTAGAATATATTAAGGATTTGAATTCCAAGTGATTCATCTCTCTCCTTTCTATTATTGAGACTTACCTTAATTCCCTAAGTTAGCACTAACTACATTGGAGGGAGGCAAAGTGTAGTAAAAAACATATTGGGTCAATGCATGTAATTAAATATTACTGTGTTGTTGAAAAATTAATATGATAGATGCAGAAAAGTGTGATAAAACATATGTGAACTGATGCAAAGTGAAGTAAGGAGAACCAAGAAAACCATACATACAACGATGATAACAATATAGATGAAAAACAATAATGACAAGAAACTAAATATAGTCTAACTATAACAAACAGAGATAAGAAGATGCAGTTCTCTGTCTTCAATGGAGAAGTGGGAGACTATGGGAATGGAATATTGCGCATATTGATATGTTGGGAGCTTTTATTCTTTTCTCTTTTATTTTATTTTGTTACAAGGGATGGCTTCCTAAGTGAGGGAGGGAAGGAATATATATTGAAATGAAGATGATAGGAGAAACAAAACATATCAAAAAATAGATAAATGAGTGAATGGACAAAGAAATAAGCCAACATCAAGTTTAATTCTTAGAAGGGCAAATCCCAGTGAAGATTCAAGGAATGAATGAGATATTTTTATGAACTTTTGCTGAACAAGGAAAGCAAACCTTGTAGAACAGTGCACATGATGATTGTTTTTATGTCATTAAAAATCATGGCTAAACGTAATTGAACTCAGATTAGATGCAACGTGAGATGGGGAGGTCTTGGCATAGAATGCAGTTTATGTTATCTTTAGATGTGGTTGCTGTGCCAGCTGAGTTATTGAAATGATTTCTTGTTTGTTACAAGAAAGGATTCTTTTGGTGGGCAAGTAAGTATATTATGAAATTTACTGTGATTGTAAAAAAATAAAAGACATTATTAAAATATTATTTTTTAAAAGGATCGAGGATTGATTTATTTTTTTGAACTTTATTCCACACTACCCCACCCTGTATCATCTTCTTGCTTTTCCCTACCAAGAAAAAAATGACCATTATCAATTATGCTTCATATAAAAAAATTAGAGTTGGAAATGGGAGGCAGGAAAAAAATTAAGAGATCCCCCCAACAATGTTGTGGTACTTAAGAACAGTGTATTGCCTTGAGGAAGGATCCCCCAAAGACAATGAAAAGATAAGGAAACCATAATGTACTTGAGTGAAGACATATTTGAGCAATATTAGAAAGGTTGAGGGGGGAGGGCTAAAGACCAGCATCCAGCACCATGTCATAACATTACATTCTTCTCAAAGCCTCTATTCAGCCCCAGGTAGGAGGAAGAAATCACCAATGCTCTACTAAATATGGCACTCTGTATGTAGCCAGTGACCTAATTTAATGAGAGTTGGGACTTTGCTATCTAGCCTTACAGCTACTTGTCTTTGGGATTTACTGCCTTCATTAGTGTTTCTGTTCCTCTGTCTCCATGAAGGCCAAATGATTTAAGCATCTCACAAAAATAAAAATAATGAGAAAGACTGCTCTGACAGGTGGCCCATCAGCGGCCTGGCAAGGCCCAAGAGCCTTCTATCCCTTCAGATGGCTCACTTTGATTCTTCATCAAGCTAAGAATTTCAGTTCATGCTCGCAGTGAGTTTCAGCAGCTCAGTCCAGTCGGTCAAAGAGATTACCCGTCAAAGCCAAATACTTCCGAACAAAGAAAGACACAAGTTCCTCTGAGTTTATTCCCCAATTATACATCATAGCTGCTGTGACTGACATTGGCAAGATGGAGCAGACAGTGGGTGGGTAATGATCAAGGAACTGTCCAGTCTTCATTGCCAGGACTCTCAATTCTAATTCCATGGACTGGCTGAACTATCTTGGTCATCACATTTATGGAATTGTCCTAATATACCACAGGAGTTATTGATAACTATATAAAGCTACCCTACAGTTAGGCTTGTATAAGTTCCATTAGGGCATTTCATATGTATTTCTGAGACAGATGAAAGATCAGTTTTTGTTAAGAACCCAAAAGATACCAGAACCTTTCTGGGAAAAACTCTGACTTGCAATGGATACACTAGAACTTGACACATATCAGAAAATAGTTTCCATAAGCAGTGAGGTATTTATTTCTAGACTGTTGGACCATATCTTACATTATTATAAGTCTTACTTTAAACCATAGCCAGTTTGTCTCTCATATTATTTATTTCCCAGTCCAAAATGTTAATGGAAGGCTGTCTTCTGAAAGAGTCTTCAGTTTTTAGCTGATATAGATGTGAATGGCACATACTAAAACAATACTTTCTTTCAAAGAAGGTTACTTTAAAAGTGGGGAGGGCAGCTAAGTGGCATACTGAATAGAGCATCCGCCTTGGAGTCAGGAGGACCTGAGTTCAAATCAGGCCTCAGACACTTAACACAAAAAAACTTAGCCACGTTTCCCCCACTAGAACGGGGCACCTTAAGGGCAGAAGCTATTCTGTTTTAGCCTTTGTGTGCCTGTCACTTAGCACAGTGCCTGACACAAGTAAGATCTTCATGAATGCTAGTTTAATTAATTGATTGACTGATACCTACCTAACTGGGACAAGGAGGGACTTTGGTGGAGTGGGGCTAGGATGGTGGTTATTGAGCTTTGCCTCCTGCTCATTGTACAAGCCAATTTCTTGGAACATGTTGCTGAGACCAGCAACCGTTCCCTTCTGAATTTCTCGCAGTGAGTGCCGACGGTACTCATCCCGGGCTCTCTGAGCTTTCCGTCTCCGTTCTTCATCTGCAGCTTTAGAACGGCGTACTAAAAAAGAGAAAAGAAGGTAGGGAGAAGACATGTACAAAAGTAGTGAATCAATAAACAAATATTTATTGAGTGCCTATACTCAAGGGTTAAGGATGCTGTTGTACTAAAGGGGGAAAATATATAATTGTTTCCTTTGCAGATTTCCTTCACAAGTTCATGGTTCAGTAGCATTGTAAAGGAAGTAGATGTGTGCAGTTTTTCAGGAGTATTTGGGGAAATCTAGAAGTAGCCTCAAAGCTAGTCAATGTTGATTAGTTGTTTGAGAGAATGGACTCTTTTTACACAGCCATGTGAACAAAGAGTCAGTGGCCGAGCTGAAAGCGTGTCCTGGGTATATTTTCACATGACATCAGAGAGACTTAGTGTTGTTAAACGTGTGAACAGTTCTATAACATGGAGATCTGAAACATGGAACATCCATAAAAAGGTTAAGTCAAGTGCCTCAGATTTGCAA
The DNA here is from genome assembly GCF_028583685.1 of Petaurus breviceps papuanus. Taxonomy (NCBI): domain Eukaryota; kingdom Metazoa; phylum Chordata; class Mammalia; order Diprotodontia; family Petauridae; genus Petaurus; species Petaurus breviceps. Next base: position 14,605,918 of record NW_027187330.1, read on the forward strand.
AAGTTAAGAGTCACAGAAAGGTTAAAAAAACATGTAGACAATGTAGTAACCTGGTTGTTTGCAGGGAGTCAAGGAGTGGGAAATGTCTCTTTCAAAATTCTCCAACCAGACCCTGTGATATGCATAAATTATAGGTGGCATCATAGAAATAGAAAGAAGTTATAGGAGCAAAAAGGAGTTTAAAAGGAATTTTCTCATTCATGTCCAATAAGAATTTAGAATGAATGACCCAAAACACAGACTTAAGAGCTTCTATAGGTACCTGGCTAGGAATATATGGCTGGGATCTGCATAACAAAAAGAGCTAAGAGAGTCCCCTGGGACTTCACGCTAAAAACTAAAAGATTTTACCCTCACGGTAAAGAAGATATGAAACATCCAAACACTAGTAGGCAGCAATGGGTTATAGCCTCAGTTCTATAGGGATACCCAAAATAGTTTGGAGGAATCCAACAGAACGCAACAAAAGACAGTATGATGAAATCACCATTAGACATCAGAGGTTCTACAGTTTCAGAGATGTAAATTGCCCTGGCCATACATGCTCCCTATATGTGTTCTCTGGGCACATGCTTTCCTATACATGTCTCCTCCCCTACTGGTGGTAGGTTAACCCGTTGAGAAGTGTACTCTTATGGGTGTGAAGACAATCTTTCTTGTCCCAGTTAATGTCCTGCTCCAAACACCAGGTAATATGTATTAATACGATGAAAACTATGATGAAAGTCTGTAAAACCAAATTTTATTCAGTACAGTACAATGAGGGAGAAAACAGTGCAGCATAGAAACCTAGGCCAGGTTACTGCCAGGCTCATTGTTTACTTGCTTTTAAAATTCTCAAACTTTTTCATCTCAAGCAACAGAAAACCCTGTGTCGATTGCTTACTTGCAGAAGACAACTCAACGTAGATCTGCTTTGCCCTCAGTTTCCTAGATATGTTCTCAGTTTGAAATAAAGCACATTCAAAAATCCAGAGCTCAGCTGCTGGGGCATTAGCACGGCAAAGACAAAGACAGGCAATAATCAGAACTAATTTGGTGTACACAAGATACCACTGAGGTGACCCTCAGGCACAGACAGTCAGCAAGTATTTATTCAGGACCTGCTGCGTGGAGATTGATTAGAGGGGTTAATCATCAGGGCTGACCTGGTTAAGCTCAATGAGACAACAACTGTTCATGGCCCACTCTCTGCAGCCCATGGATATTTCTTAAGATGAGATTGTTTTTATCACTCTGATGTCAAGTCCAGGCCGGGGATGAGTAGGGTCCCCTTTATGAATCTAAAGGTAGTGAATCCTCATGGGCAGGGGAAGTCTGTTAAAAAAGACTACAAAGTCAGCAAATCACAGAATATGGATCTCTATGGAGGGCCCACTTCAGGCATTATCCCTAGAATTTCTAGGCTCTGGCCTAGAGTTTCCCAACAGATGGTAGCAAGTTGCTGGAAACTCCCCTGAAGCTGTTGAATCAGCTCTGTGAATGCCAGGATGGAGGAGACTCCAGAGATTATAGGTTGGGCTAAATCATGAGTGCCACAGAGCCCTCACTGCTCTGGTCATGAAAACATAGCCCTTGGAGTAGATCCGGTATAGGGCAGACACTCTAGGGAGGCATCAGGATGTAATGGAAAAAGCCTGGGTTTTACATCAGGAGACAAGTTCCAGCCTCCACTCTGCTACTTAATGTGACCTTTTAGCAAATCATTTAATTTCTCTCCAAGCCTCCATTTCCCAACTCTAAAATGAGTACGATAACAATACCTGCTTGGCTAGTCAGACATTTGCTAAACACCTACTGTGTGCAGATCATGTCAGGGAAAGATAAAGAGTTTACACACAACATAGTATTTGCTTTCAAGGAGCACACAGCTTTCTAGGGAGATGTGAAACATAACAAAATAACTATTATTCCCAGTTACACATGATAAATGCACTAGAACAGTGCTATCTAAAATTGGGGATAGGGGTTGGAGAGGCGTGGCCTCACCTTAGGGGGGCATGGTCTGATCCCAAAGGGGGTATGATCAACCAGGTAGAAAGTGAAGGAGCAGCCCACAGGGGATGTAATAGCTGGGAAATGGCTAATTATTGGGTTTATCTCCAATCCTTATCCCTCAATACTCATTCCCCTCTCTCAGCTACACCAGCTCCAGGTTCCCCCTTTAGAGTCTGGGGTAGACCCCTTGAAACAGATGTAACCTAAAATAACCATTTACCCAGAGAAGCTGCAAAAGTGCTTTTGAGATGCCACAATATCACAGCATCGTAGAATACTAGGTGGTAGAGTGACCAAAATACCAGGCCTGGAGTCAGAAAGAACTGAGGTCTAATTTGACCTTACACACTTAAAATTGTGTAAACTTGAGCAAATCACTTATCTCTAGTTTTCTCAGGTATAAAATGGGGATAAAAAGCACTTACCTCCTAGGATTGTTATGACGTCAAACACAATAATGATTACAATACACTTGGGACAGTCTCTGGCACAAAGTAGGTGCTTAATAAATTTTTTCCCTTCCTTCCTACATTATCTTTCTACCTGAACCCACCCATTTTACAAACTTCCCCTCTGCTGTTAAGCGCACCAACAGTCTTGCATTCACATCATTTTTCAATTTAATATCCTCAACTTCTCACCCCATCAACATATGCAATCAGTTGCATAGGTTTTTTGATTTAGAATCTTTTTGATTCTATCTCCATATTTCTCACACCCATCCCCTTCTCTCATCACCTCTTGCTGGACTATTGGAATAATCTTTTCATTCATCTCTCTGCTTCAGTCTTTTCTCATTCTGATATATACTTTACACAGTTCCCAAAGGGATTTTCCAAAAATGCAGATCTGAGCATGTCACCCCTACTTACTAAATCCCAGTGACTCCCTATTGACTCTGGGATTGGGTCTGATCAGTGCTTAGCATGGTGCTGGCATGCATTCATGTTCAGTTGTTTCATCCGTGTCTATTTCTTTGTGATCCCTTTTGGGGTTTTCTTGGCAGTGGTACTGGAGTAGTTTGCCACTTCCTTCTTCAGCTCATTTTACTGATGAGGAACTGAGACAAACAGGGTTAAGTGACTTGCCCAGAGTCACACAGATAGTAAATGTCTGATGCCAAGATCAGTCTTCCTGACTCTAAGTCTGCCACTCTTTCCGCTGGGCCACCTAGCTGTCCTGGCCCTTTTAGGTGGATGACAAATGTTAGTTGACTTTACTTATCTATGGTATTGGGAGGTTAAGTGTCTTGCCAGTATTTGTCAGAAGCCCATATACCTGCCTTTTAACCACCATACCATGCTGCTTCTCTACTTTGTATGTAGTAGGCATTTAATAAATGTTTGTTGAATTGAATTAGAAAAATACCAACTATTATGCCATGCTCATGCCAGGCCACTTAGAAGGAGAGATGGTAAGGAACCATGGAATGGAATTCTTATGCCTAACAGCACTAAAAACTCTATATTTCATATAACCAATCAACAAATATTTATTAAACACCTAGTGTATACCAAGAACAGTGCTGGGGATACAAAGACCAAAAAAATATCAATAGACAGACAGATAAACAAATAAATTGGGGGCGGCTAGGTGGTGCAGTGAATAGAGCACCAGCCCCAGAATCAGGAGGACATGAGTTCAAATCTGATCGCAGTCACTTAACACTTACTAGCTGTATGACCTTGGGCAACTGACTTAACCCCAATCGCCCTGCCTTCCACCCTCAAAAAAAAAAAAAAGCAAATAAATAAATGAGCGAAGGAAGAAAGGAAGGGAGGGAGGAGGAGAAGAAGGGAGGGAGGGAAAGAAGAAAGAAAGAAGGAAGGGAAGGAGGGAGGGAAAAACAGAAGGAGAGTGGAAAGGTCCCTGCCCTTATAGAATTAATATGCTTTTAGGGGCAGTAGGATGTACACATATTCATGTATATACATGATAAATATGAGGCTTTTGGGGGTGGGGCACTGCAGAAGCTGAGGGGAGTAGGAGAGGCTTCATGTAGAAGGTGTTACCTGAACCAAACTGGAAGGAAGTTAGGAATTCTAAGAGGCAAAGGCCAAGAGGGAGTGCATTCCAGGCAGGCATAGGACTTCCTCTGGAAATGCAGAGACCTCCATTGTCTCAGTCTGAGGAGATCCAGGGGACCATCAAGCATTTTCTGGAAGCTTCTCAAATGTCACAATGATTGCCATCCTTCAGCACCGCCCTCAATGTCACTAGTATAGTAGGAAAAGAGCTTAAATGAAACTAATTTACATTGACATTTACTGGACATTTTCAAGGTAACTTTCAGGTCCATTGAGGCTTTTTTGCATTTGGGGAATGAAAAGGAGAGAGATAAGAGATGTGAGAGGAATGGGAAAAGCTGCAAATCACCAACAGGCTTTGTTGCACTCTCTAGCACAGAGACATTAATAAAGGGAATTGCCCATAAAACTTCTAGCCATGTCTTCCTCTTTCCCCCTCATTTTCAATGATAAATTCCTTCCATCTGTTGTCTGTTCCTGCCTTTGAGCCTCCTCTCTAGAGGTAACCAGCTATGACAGAGTTAAGGCATACTCTGGATGCTGCCACAAGGATGCCCCATATCCATGGCAGCTTTCATTTCTGCAGCATGTCAGAGGGGCCTTCCAAGCCTTGCCTGAGGATGGCCACCAGGGCCGATGGGTCTCCAGGGAGCAGCAGCAATGGTTATCTCCTCAAGTGGACACTATCACACATACCACTCCCAACTCTTTAGGGTGGAGTTCTCTAGAAGATCACGTCAAGGTAAGAGAAAAATTAATTTCCTGGCCCCATATCACTTTGTAGGAGTACCTAGCCTTGCTTTGGCTCAGAACCAGTTCCCCAAAGAGAGAATTTGTCATAAGAACTGGAAAAAATATGAGGACAGGGTGAGGGTAGATGTAAGAAGAAAGATGAGTCCCTAGTCAGCATAATTGTTCCCTTTCATAGACCTAACTAGAAACTTTTGAAGTGTGTTTATAGCTGGGCCTTCTTGCCAGTTGACCAGAAGTTGGAAATGGAATTGATTAGCCTGGAGAAGAGTTGAATCAGATGGGACACTATAGCTGTCTTCAAGCATTTGGAAGTTTGTCATGACAAAGAGGGATTAGACTTGCTATGATCCCCACCCCCACCCCCAGAAGTCAGACCTAGGATCCGAGTGTAGAAGTTACAAACAAATTTGGACTTGACGTGGGGAAAAATCCTCACAGTCAGAGCTATTCAAAAGTGGAACAGGCTGCTTCAGGAGGCAGCCAGCGGGGCTATGACTCTGAGCCTGCACATCTTTCCACTGTACCCCACAGAATAAGGATCCAGAGAGTGCCCCCACAATGGAGGCCGAGAGCAGGGAGGGTTAGTGCTAGGTTTGTTGTTGTTCAGCAGGTCCATACACCAGCCTGCGTATGGGATGGGAGTGGAAGTCCTTCTTCCCCCACCCCCAGGGTGAAAGTTACCCCCCAAAAGGCCTTGTGATCACCAGACCCTGGAGAGAGGAGCAACAGCACAGAAATGGGACCAGGCAGGTGCTGGGGCTGGGGCTGAGGCAGGAAACTTGCCCCTTGAAGCCAATTTATTCACTTCTTAGTCCCAGTTCTTTCATGCAGTTATCCCACATTCTCTAAGCTAATGGCGATCTCCCAGTGAGCATTTTGCCTGGGCTTAGTACCTTCTGCCCTCTATTACAGTCATCTGTATCCATAGCTTTTGCCTCATTCAGCTGTAGTCACCAAGGACAAGGACTGTGTCTTAGATTAGCTTTGCATGCATAGAATACTAGCACATTGCCTTGGATATAACAGGATAACTGAATAAGTATTTGTTAGGATGAATAAAGGTTTATTTATCATGCATTTCTTTTAATGACCTCTTTTAATGATCACTTCACTTTTCTGTGGGCTCCTTAAGAATTCGGGATACCTAATATCACCTAGAACTCCTAAGGCCTAGGTATGCCCCTACCCTTGCAGTAGGTGCTCAGGATATGCCAAGACAGCAGCTAGGCATTGGCCCAGTAATTTGGGCGCTGCCTCCCTTCTCATTATCATAGGCATTGACTAAACTCAATTCAGGACACTGTGCAGTGCGATATAGTTATCAGAGATATGATATTGTACTAGCACTCAACATTCAGAGTCTGGTTTAAAATACTGAGAGTCCAGCTTGGGGAGACAGACCAAACTCACAAAAAAAAATGGATTAGAACTAAAGGAGCCCTGGATCGGGAGTCAGAGGAGCTGACTTTGAATCCTACGTCTGTTTCTTACAAGCTGTGTGACCTTAGGGAAGTCACCTTGTCTTGGCCTAAAATGAAGGGGATTAGAGTAAATGACCTCTGAGATTCCTTGAGAATGAAGAATGAAACTTTTCAAATGGCATATATTGTAAGTACTATAGAAGTTTGGATAGGATAGTTGTCAAGGCTAGACAGTCTTGTGGAGAAGATATGAATGGCAACATTCAGAGAACAGTGATCGAGGGGATCCTTTTGCATCTTGCAGAAAGAAAGAAGTAGCAGAACCCAAGTCCCTGAACCCTCTACCAATAGCCTGACTTCATGGGAATTTACTGATCTCCCTGAAGGAGAGCATCCCACCTGTCGGTGCATCCTTCCCAACTGACTCTCTTCCTCTTCCCCAGTCTGGCCTCAGAGGCCTTGCAGATGCCATATTCTCCCTTATTTCTGTCCCACAATCTCCTTGTGCCCACCTATCTAAATCTCCTCTGCTCAATTAGAGAACTGGACTCAATGAACTCTAATTTAACTTGCAATTCTAGATGTTATGATGTCCTCCTTTCTTGCCTCCCCAAACTCTGTGGTCTAGCTTCCTCAGCCCACACGCTCTATTGGCCCACATGGAGTGCTCCATCTTCTCACTTCTATCTCTTACCTTTCCTCAAGACAGCTCAAATCCCAACTTTTCCAAGAGATTTTCTCAGTCCCCTTCCCAACTTTGAGGAACTTGTCTCTGAGATTACCTTCCATCTATTCTATGCATGTCATATATATATATATATATATATGTATATATATACATATATATGTATGTATGTATAATTATTTACATGGTGTCTCTCCCATTAGAATGTAAGCTCCTGGAGTGGCAGGGACTGTGTTTTTTTTTTTTACTTTTCTCTGCTTCCCCAGCACTTAGAAAAGTGTCTAACACATTAAAAAAACACTTAACAAAGGCTTATATTTTTCCTTAATAGTATTTTATTTTTTCCAATTACATGTAAAGATAGTTTTCAACATTCATTTTTATAAAATTTTGAGTTCCACATTTTTCTCTCCCTCCCTCTCCAAGACAGTCAGTAATCTGATACAGGCTATATATGTACAATAATTTCACAAAGGCTTATTAACCAACTGACTGTATGTTGTCTCCACTTCTGATCATAAGAAATTAAACTAGATGTGTTCTTGGAGGCAGAGTATGACCATTAATTGTCACATCATGGGGGCTTTACTAATATTCTTAGTAAAAGGACTGAAGGTATGTTGAAAACTCAAGTGTTATTGAAGAGGAATGAGAAACTTTATGTGTAAATATAGATATATACAAAGCCTGCTTTCTCATTTCTACATGATTTATGCTCAACTCTCTCCAGCTTATACCAGAAAGGACTGGAGTTTGGTGATTTGAGAAGTGAATTAGTCAGGCATTCTGGACCAGGCCATTACTTTGGACAAATCTCCTTCCTTTTCTGGGCCTCAGTTTCCTCATGCATGATATGAAGATCTCTAAGACCCTAGCAAGAGCCATAAGACTCAGCTGTAGCTAACAGAAAGCAGATTTCCACAAGTGAGAGATGGCAGTGATGGGGAGATATAGGGAGGGGAGCACTGAGTTTGGCTTTTGTCCCAGCTCTACTTCTTAGCTGTATGTCCTTGAGCAAGTCTCTGCGTCTCAGTTTCAACACCTGTCAAATCAGGATAGTAACACGCATGCCACTTCCCTGACAGACATGTTATAAGGCTCAAACAGACAACATATGTAAAGGTCTTTGGAAGCCTTAAAGCTCTATATGACTATAAGCTATTATTAACCTCAAGATACGACATCACTGTTAAGTAGTCAGCAGCTATTGAGTTACTGTAGCGGAGTTGTGACTCCTGTATTTCATTTTTATGAATGCTGAAGGATGTGTGGGGTCTGCAAATGATGCACAACATAAAAGGGTATTCCCTAGAGAGTGTCAGAACAAAGAAAGAGAGAGTATAGTTCATCCTTTGCTGAATTAAGCTGCCTGCTGGAAAATTCATAGACTATCTATGTATGAGAAGGCTTTCTTCATGTTCCCTGAGGGGCTGTCAATACAGTGCTAGAGTTTTCTTGTCTTGAGCTACAATTGGTAGTTTGCATTTTCAACATTTGAATCTATGGTTTTTGAATACCGCCTGCCCAGCCTAGACAGTTGAATTTTCAGTCTTCCATGGGATACCTGATGGTGATGATGCAGTGGAAGCTGCAAGTCAGGGAATATCTCAGTGTCTAGAGAATTAAAATTGAAGGTCATCTGAAGAATAATGGAGAAGGGAGTGGTTTACATGAGCCACAGAAACAAATTACCAATGAAGGATAGTTCAAGAAAAAGTGTAAAGAAGGCCTTCATAATGCAAAACCGGGGGGGGCGAGTAAGTGGGCTAGCCATATAATTAGAGCAAGGGATGGAGGACCAATGGATGATCCACTTGCTCCACTGGTGGCCACTCAAGGTCAATATATCCAGGAGATAGCCCCTAACACAGTAATCAAACTCCATGGGGAGGATTTATGAAAGGATATGCACAAGAGATATTCACAGGATGGATAGGCAAAACCTGATTGTAATCCCATCACTAGAGAGAATTCTCATATTGAAGAGATCACAGATCTGTGGAAGTGTCAAACGAGAGTGATGGAACACTACCGAGGACAGGAATATCCATTGGAATAATATGGCCTGCCAGCAGAGCATGTCAAGCCAAGAGCTTTGAAATATTCTCATGTTCTCTGAAATCACATGAGTTCAATTATCATCTCTATAGATGTTCCCAAATCTATACATTTGATTTTAATCTTTCTCCTGAACCTTAGTTCACCATTACCTACCACTTTTTGTATATCTCCATTCGAATGACCCATAGATATTTCAAACTCAATATGTCCAAAGTATAACTCAATATATTGTAAAATTCATCCATCTTCCCAAATTCTCCATTTCTGTTTATGGAACCACCTTCTTTCCAGTCACCCAGATTACACCACTTCAAAATTGTCCTTGACTTTTTCCCTCTATCCCCATATCAAATCAGTTATCAAGTCTAATCAATCCTATCTCCCTCACATCTCTCCATTCACACAGACTATCTCCCCCAATTCAAACATCACTACCTTTCACCTGGACTTTTAACATAGCCTCGTAATCAGTTTCCCTGGATCAAATCATTCCCCATCTCCAATCTATCCTGCATACAGTTGACAAATTGATATTCCTAAAACTCAGATCTTGCCATGTCACCTCCTTCCTCAAAAATCTTCAATGGCTCCCATTTAACTCTAGTATAAAATCCAAATGCTGACACTGTAAACAATTTGGTTCCCACCTACTTTTTTGTCTCATGTCACTCCCATCTGTATGCTCTGTTCCATTCAAACTGCCCTATTCTTTACATAGCATTATATCTCCCACCTCTATGACTTCCCACATGTGATCTTCTGTGTCTAAACATGCTCTCTCCTCCCTTCTGCTGCACAGAATCCCTAGTTCCTTTCTAACTATGGTTCAGGTGACATCACCTGAAGGCCATCTTTCCTCATCCCCTTAGTTACTAGCCCTCTTTCCCAAATTAAATTACTTTGTACTGCTTGATATACCTTCCATTTACTTACTTATGTACATATTCTATGCCCTCTCCCTCCCCAACACAATGTAAGTTCCTTGAAGATAAGAGCTTATTTTTGTGTTTGCCTTGCTAGCACTTAACATGGTGCCTTACTCCTAGTAGGTCATTAATAAATGTCTATTATTGTCTCAAATTGGCATTAGACACTCTGACATTAGTCAGAGATTCAGAATGTTATGGTGGAAAGGGAGCAGATAGTTGGCACAGTGAGTCAGGAAAACTCATCTTTGTGAGTTCAAATCTGACCTTGGACACTTCCTGCTATGTGACCCTTGGCAAGTCACTTAAGACTCTGTTTGCCTCAGTTCCTCATCTGTAAAATGAGCTGGAGAAGGAAATGGCAAATTACTTCAGTAAACAGCTAAAATGACTGGAAAAAATTACTGAACTGAACTGAATGGAGGAAAAGACACTGAATTAGGGTTTGGGAAACTTGCTTTCTAGTCTAAGCTCTGCTACTAGCTACTTATATGACTGGTCAAGTCCCCAAAGTTCTCTGGGCCTGAGTTTCCTCATCTTAGAAAGTAACTAGACTGTCTAAGGCAATTGACAAATATTTAAAGTACTTTGTAGTTCAAAAATTTCTACCAGAATGTAAAAACTACAGGTGCAGCTATACAAAGCAAAGCTGGAAGTGATCTTATTTATAAGTAGTAGATGAGATTTCACTCTGTTTGGTTAGAACAGTGTGAAAAAAATTAATAAAAATGAATGAACTCAAATATCCATAGGAAGGAGGTCCAGCAAAAAATGACACGTTTAAGGGGATTTAAAAAGGCTATAGATATAGATGACCAGGGTGCTACACATAATAGTTGCTCAGTAGGCACTATTTCTGATTTGACTAGCTAAGTTTCTCTGACTGCATCTGGGTCCTTGGCAGCTAAACTTTCATTCATTCATTTAGCATAGTATTTATTGAATGCCTACTAGGCACTGTTTGTTGTTTCAGTCATTCAGTCATTTCAGTCATGTCTGACTCTATGTGACCCTTGTTGGGGTTTTCTTGGCAAAGATACCAGAGTGCCTTGCCATTTCCTTCTCCAACTCATTTTACAGATGAGGAAACTGAGGCAAACAGGGTTAAGTGACTTGCCTAGGGTCATACACCTAGCTGCCCTATTAGGCACTCTGCAAATAAATTTTTGGTGAAAGTTAAAGAATGATCCCATCCTTCCAAGAACTAACCATCTGGTTGGTGAGATTATACATAAATGTATGTAAAATATGTGTATATGTGAATATACACATATGTAAGAAATAGTAAAGTAAAAATAGAAGCAGCTGATGATTAAGTCAAAGGGTGAGTGGTAAAGACTAGTGCTGTATGAATTCAGAGGAAGGAGAAGTAACTGCATGCTGTTTCAGATGAGGAAAAAAAGGTATGAGTTGGGCCTTGAAGTTGGGATATAATTTGAATGGGTAGACCAGACAGGAGCAGCTTTCCAGAAAGGGAGAGGTTTCAGCATGAGCAAAGAAAACTTGTCAATAAGCTTGACACATTCGAAGAGAAGTGAGGACACTGACCTAGCTAGAGTACAGGGTTTATGCTAGGAAATGAGTTATCTCATTAGAAAGGCAGGAGGCTCCTCTTTGTAAACCAAAGTCTTACCCACCTCCATCTTCCCTTAGGGGGAACTAGGATCTTGCTAGTCAAGGCCACTAGTTTGTGTTATACTTTCTTCTAATATTTCTAGTGCCTTCTTGAGGCACATTGCAGCTTCAAGACAATATGTATGGTCAGATACTATTTGCTAAGAGCCATGAAGGGTGAAGAAAGACCAAAAGAAAAGGGATAAAAGTCTCCCTCTCCTTTTAGTGCTTCCTGAGCAGCCCTTTTGCCCACCAGGCAGAATTGAGCCTGAAACTGATCAATAATAATGCTGAGAATAGGTTGATTGGCCCTGAGGCATGTTGACTAGGGTGGTCTCACTTTGTAAAATGATGAAAATTCTTGTAATCAGCAGTGGTGGTGACAAAGGTAGTATGAGAAGCAGAAAGGAGTATCAGCGCAGCAGAGAAACAGTGAAAAACAGCTTTGGAGAACAGCATCAGTAGATGACAGCCAAAGCAACACTGAATTTCAGGACCACAGCAATGAACAGCAGCAAGTCAACAGCAACAGTGAAACCCAGTCAATTGAGAGGGAAAGAGTATATAACACTGATGTTCCTCCCCTCTTCAGATTGTGTGGGGGATGTTACTCATTTGTGTATAGAGGCTTACCATGTGGATTTTGCTTATCTATTTTGCTATTCTGTTTAAATTTAATACCTTTTTTAAAACATTTTTTACTGTTCTGTTTTTGGTCAGGCCCTCCAGTGAGGTTTAAGCCATGCCCAACATTGAATCCAAGTGGCCTGTGATGCCAGAGTTGAATGGGATACCCATGCCAGAGTTGAATGGGATACCCATTACCTTATTTACAAGCCTTTTGACAACCCTTTTGTTATTTGATTAAGGGCACCAGAGAAGGATAAGCAACTCCCACTTCTTTTCTTCCTGTCCATCTTTCCTCTTGTCCTCTCATAGACCTTTCATGACATCCTGCCAAACATGTTACTGCAAGTTTCCATGAGTCCCTAGGAATTCGATATCATTAAAGCTGAAGTCAAAAGTTCTCTAACTAAACCTGCTCAAATATTTCCAACCCATCTTTGCCCTCACTCAATGAGAACCTTGATACTATAAGGAACAAAACCCTGAGATACTATTAAACTTCCTGTGGAATAATTAATTGACATGTAATAAGCAATTAGAGATCGGAGAAAGAACCAGAGCAATTAATTGCATGGTTTTCCTAATTCTAAAGCATTTTCTCATGTTCTTGGAAAATGTCTATTAACAGGGATCCCTAAGGGATAAATGGGAGGGCTCATCTATTATGTCAGGGCAGAAACTCAAATCAGTTCCTCTCTTTGGAAAAGATTAGTAATTTTGTTTGTCTGTGTGTGGTCTTTTTGGATTTTTTAAAGTGGACCATACTTCATATACAATGATTGCTGGAATAGGTAACTGTGTTTTTTTCATGGTCACAAAATATTGCTATTTCTAAAAATTACAAGAAAATTTGGTTGAAAGGACAAGTATCTCAAAACTGGAACAGACATTCTTCTGGCCCAATGGAAGCCTCAGGCAGTGTCTTGGACTGACAGTTTGAATTAAAGTAAAAGATTTTGCCAAGAGGTAACATCTTTAAAACCTTCTGCCTTTTCTCCAACACTCAATCCTTTACTGGGGCCCTTGTTAAGTTCCTCATGTCTTTACCAATACAACTATATTTACTGCTAAAGTCCAAATAATTTTCCTCATCCTCAGAACTGTCTATCCAGCTTCAGTACTGAGAAAAAAATAGAATTTGAAATAAATAAAAGTAGCAAGCTAGCATCATATCAAGTCCATTCAAGACAATGCAGCCACCTACTATGTGTTTGCATCATGTTATGTGTACAGGGGGATACAGGCTAGGTGAAAATGTCCCTGACCTAAAAGCAGCTTTTTCTTATATCATATGGCTACAAGAATATTTCCTTCATCAGCCATTCTCCCAGCTCTGATAAGGAACCAGTTCCTTAGACATAAACTCCTCCCTTACACTATGAGCTCCTTGAGAGCACAGACTGTTGTTTTTTTGTTTTGTTTTTGTTTTATCTTTCTTTCTATTCCAAGCACTTAGCATAGTACCTGGCACATAACAGACCCTTTAAAAATCCTTATTGACTCATTGGACAACTCATCCATCAGTAAATATTTACAGCACTACAGTAGTGTCTAAGGGGCTCTGAGAGACACTGGAGGATGAAAATGGAAGTTGCTCTCTATTTAAGTTTACTTGACAATGACATTTAGAGAGTGTTTTTTTTTTCTTTGAAAACCTGTCATCACGATCACCATTCTCATCATCAGCAGATCATCATTCATCATCATAATCAGTAAATAATAGTCAATAACTGACCCCAGAGTGATTTATGTGCTGCACACTTGTCAGCAAAGTTAGATATAGCTCATGCCCTTTAAAGAGTTTACAATACCTAACAGACAGATATCAGCAGACAAATGGTATACATGGCCGAGAAGAGGGACTGGTCAATAACAGACCAGGAATTAAACAAAACTAGAAAATATAAGCATTTATAGTGCCATAGGCTCATAAATTGTGAGTAGGAAGGGAAATTTGAGGGCATCAAGTCCAATCCTCTCATTGTCCAGATGAGGAAACTGAGATCCCAGAGAAGTTAAGTAATATGTGCTGAGTCATGCTGTTCAAAAGTATGGTGCTGTCCTGAGACTTCATCCCCAGTTTTCATCTTTGGAATATTACAAACTTAGATACACTTGAGAAGTTAGCATTTACCATTTAATTTCACCTCCCAATAGTACCATCAGAAGTTATGAGAGCAATTTTCCCTAACGTGGGAATTGATATGATTATAATGCTCAGCTTAATTTTTCAGTAATTGTCCCTGGCACCAAGAGAGGAATCCTTAGCTGTTACATGCAAGCATGAAATATTGGAATTTCTACCCCAATAAATCTCCACATTTTTCCTGGCATCCTCACTGCCTCTGCAAAAAGAACATAGTACCATTGATCCTCTAAGACACAACTATCAGCCGAATGAAAAACAAAATAATTTCTTGGACAAAAACTTTTGTGAACGGGCTTGTAAAGTCATGTGACCCATTGACCCAACTCTGAAATTGCTAAAAAGTAGAGAAGCATTGGTCAGGACACAAGAGGATTCCAAGATACTCTGTCAGTAAATAGCTCTATGACCTTGTATAAGTCATTCCCCTTCTCTAGGCCTCAGTTTCTCCATCAGTAAAATGATGGGGATGAACTATATGACCTCTGAGGTCTCTTCAGCTCGAAACCTGTAGGATCTTAAAATGCAAGAAGGTTGAAAGTTCATTTGAGAAGTGAGGATTTCCTTGATGTAGAGTCATGAGGTAGGGATGATTCCCCTTCAAAATATGATAATTATGCCATTCTGAAGAATACAGGATTGAATCTTTTTCAAGTTAGTCATTCAACTGATCACCTCCACTATGCCTCTCTTTTAAAAATCTTCCAAAATATAACATTGATGGAAAAATTCTTAACCCAACTAGAACAAATTCTAAAGGAAAAGTAGAATGATCTTGGGCAGCTAGGTGACACTGAATAGAGTTCTGGGCCTGGAGTGAGGAAGACTCATCTTCCTGAGCTCAAATCTGACCTTAGACACTTACTAGCTGTGTGACCCTAGGCACGTCACTTAACCCTGTTTGCCTCAATTTCCTCCTCTGTAAAATGAGCTGGAGAAGAAAATAGCAAACCACTCCATGATCTTTGCCAAGAAAATTCCAACATAACTAAAATGATCATGCAACAAGAACAATAGAATGACGTTACTCTCTTTCCTGTAGTGTGAGGACTTTGATTCATGCATAGTCCCTCCATGCTGAGATGTTCTTTTCCCAAATAATCCACAAACCAGCTTTGGTTCCAAGTACAATATTCTCTTCCAAAATAAATATCAACATAATTTATATTTTAGCTATACAGTGCCTGATTATTTTATTGTTGCTGATTACTTAAGATATTTTACCCAGTGGATTTCCTATAAAAAGCAGCAAAAATAATTTGCCATCACAGAGACATCCAGCTTGAATTCTTGGGTCTTTTGTGGGTCTTATTTGGCCTGGCAAAATTTAAAGGAACTACAGAAAGCAGACACTAAAAGCAGCTGTAGATTGTCCACTCTCTGGAGTCACTTGGAGACAACATGGTGCTGAGAGATGAATCTTTGTTCCATTCTAAATTTCATCCCTTTACCTAATTAGCTAATGACATCGATACTGTAACCATGTTCACCTCCTACCACCCTGCTCTTCACCCTATGGATCATTTTTCACCCTGACCCCTTGTACAGCTTGCCCCATAGTCAGACTTGGCTGCATGGAGGCAAGAGATGATGGAACCTGGCCAGTCTATTCCTGGGAAGATTAATTTCAGCAACAGGAGAGGAAGGGCCTGGCTTATCACTCCTGCTTCTCTGCTACTTGGCAGAGTAAGGTTGGAGTCACTAAAGCTCATTTGAAACGCCCAGAAAGACAGTTACCACTGTGTCTATCCATGAAGCTGTTCTACTGGGAATCTTCAGGAATAGAAAACACAACGGACAAGAATAGGTTCTGTTCTCCATTTCGCCTTAGATGACTGGAATATGCTCTCAATATGCTTTCTGACTTTCTCCATCCGGGGAGAATAATTAATGCTTCATAGAAATATTGTGAGACAAATGAAATAGTATGAAAACAATGAGTCTTTCAGAAGAAAGGTGCTATTTAAATTGAAGGTATTTTTAGAATAGTGTCTCTCTACCCTCACCTATTAATTGACCTAGAATCTGTTCAAAGCCTGTTTATTCAATAATCTCTGAAAAATAATAATTATCAGCTGCCATCTCATAAGTTTCCGGCTACTTGGAATGGAGATAACCCTAACCCTAGGTAGCTAGGTGGTGCAGTGGCAAGGGGGGGGGGGGAGGTTGGGATCAGAAAGACCTAAATTTAAGGCTGACTTCAGACACTTCCTAACAGTATGACCTTGGGCAAGACATTTAACCTCTATCTGCCTCAGTTTCATCAACTATCATTGGCTTATAATAGCACCTACCTCCTAGGACTGGTGTGAGAATTAAATGAGATTATATTTGTAAAGCATTTAGCACAGTTCCTGACACATAGAAAGCACTTAATAAATGCTTATTCCCTCTTTCCTTACTTAGATTTAGAAAGAGAATTTTGACTAGACTGAGGAGGTAGGTGACTTTCTTTTATTAGGGTTGGACTTCCTTGGTTCAAAATAGATTTACTCCCTACCCTCCTTTAAAAGGGAAAGCATCACCAAACTGGTTCTCAGAACTGCTATGCAGCTTAGAATGTAGATTTTACTTCTAACCCTCAGGAGGTGGGAGAAGAGCGGGATAAAGAGATTCTAATAAGAAAAATGAAACATGTCTTGAATTGATCAGAAGTAATAGGTGAGATCAAAGGATATACCAGGTCTTCCCCTGAATCCATTTTGGATCATCTCTTTTCTGTCAGTAAATGCTCTCTCATGTTCCCCCTTTGACCATTCTTTATCAGCCACATGAAAGGCCATAGGGGTCTATCATAAGTATCAACTGGCCATCGAATTCCATCTTATTTCCATAAATGTTTGTGTCTCTGTCTTTAGGATCACTGTTAAGAATTATATTCTTTATTTCTAAAAGTGTTTTTCTGTGTGTGTGAATTTGTATATTTGTACTAAGCTAGAAATTTCACCCTGAAATCCCTATGAATGCAAGTCCTCATAAATGTTCCTCTCTTTTTTTTGGGCAAAATCACCTCCATTTATTCAGTGGGGTGCAGTCGCTGAACATTCTATTGTGTACTATTTAAAGAGCTTGAGAAAAATGGTTGGAAAGGGATGGAATCCATCACAGCTCTAAATCCCTTCCTGGAGCAATATGAGCATTTTCTTATGACTGAAACATTCAATCTTGATGACCTTCCTCAGCCCCGAGCTTTCAGACTCCACTCAAAAAGCCAGCATGCTCATCCAAGAAGAGGGCAACGCAGAAAGCTGGAGAGCAGGCGCCAAGTCATTCTTCCCAGCCAAGCCAAACTAGCAACTGAGTATGGAATTGCAGCTGGTCTGGGTTGATGTCAACACAAGCCTGGGACTCAAGCATGAGGAAAAAGAGATCTCAATTCTCATATTGGCTTTGCTACTGACTAACTATGTGACCTAGGGCAAGTTTTCTTTCCTCTCAGTCTCATTTGTTTCCTTACTAGAAACTGTGGCTGGCACCATTTTTGTATATATTGCAAGTATACATATAAATATGATCATGCCAAGTCCCTCTGCTAGACTATAATCTCTATGAGGGCTGGGACTAATTTGCTTTTGCCTCTGTATGCTAGAACAATATCTGGGATATAATAAGCATTCAATAAATGCTGGTTTATTGATCTTTGGACCAAAGAAAATTGTAATGGAAAATACATGCCAGGTCAAATTACATTGTCCCCTTCATATAAAGGCAATATGGTAAAATAGAGAGAATCCTAGGCTCAGACCTAGGTTCAAACCTTCCTCTTACATTTATTAGACCTTAAGCTCTATCTCATACAACTCACTAGGACTTAGCAAAGATGGGTTAAGGATCTGCCTGAGTTCCCCAATGACACTTCCTTTGCGAAGTCATGTACCTCCCCCTCGTTGGTTTCTCAAGTCTCCTAAATATGGAAAAGAAAACATAATTATTTTCCCTCTTTTCCAAATTTCTCCCCAGGAGACTGCCATTCTGGGCAGATAGAGGGTACAGTGGATAGAATGCTTGGCCTAGAATCAGGAAGACCTGAGTTCAAATCCAGCTTCAGACACTTACTTGCTATGTGATCCTGGGCAAGTCCCTTAACTCTGTTTGCCTCAGTTTCCTCATCTGTAAAATGAGTTAGAAAAGGAAATGCAAACCGCTCCAGTATCTTTGCCAAAAAAATATATGAAAGATACAACTGACCAATAACAACAGTTATTAGCTGTTCAATGGCAACTGAACTTCTAAAGGTCTATCTAACCAGTGGTTGAAGGAGGGAGGACTTTTTTGGCACTTCAAAAAAATAAACCCAAGCAAAGGTCAAACACATGTATCATCCAGGTGAAATTGTTGTTATTCCGGCAAATTTGAAGGTGATAAGAGAGTCAACTTTCCATCTCATAGAACTTTTGCAAATAAAAGCAATGAACTTTAAAAAAGACAACATGGAAGACACTGATCAGTACCTATGCTGATGTACAGAACAAGAAGCCCACGAAAAGTCCTAGGTCCTAGGTCTTTTTCAGATTACCATAGGATATCACTATGAGAGCAGTAAGGTGGCACAGAGGATAGAGTAACAGGCCTGGAGTCAGGAAGACCTGAGTTCAAATCCAGCCTCATACACTTAACTAGCTGCGTGACCCTGAGTAAGTCATTTAACCCTATTTGTCTCAGTTTCCTCATCTGTAAAATGAGCTGGAGAAGGAAATGGCAAATCACTCCAGTATCTTTGCCAAGAAAACCCTAAATGGGATCGTGAAGAGTTGAAAAGGTCTGAAAAATGACTGAAAAACAAAAGGATATCACTCTCGTCAGGTATATACCCAATCATTAGGTGGGGTTTTTGTTTTCTTGCTTGTTTCTTCATCCAAGTGTCAGCATCAGTAATATTACATTATTGACTCCTTACAACAACCCTGCGAGACATGTAAGGCATTCATTATTACCCCCATTTTATAGATGAGAAAAGAGCCAGAGAAGTAAAATGATTTACCCTGGATCACACAGCTTGTAAAGCGCACAGCTGGGACTCAGATCTTCCAATTGCAAGTCTAGAGTTCTTTTCCTACTATTTGGCTAAATTACTAGGAAGTTAATTAAGGAGCCTAAACACCTCCTCCATAACAGCTTTAGGAGTCTTCATATCAGTTTTGAATGGTTGCCAGTTCCCTCTGAAATTCTGATCAGCCAGGGACTGCTTACAGGCTCCAACTGCTGCCACAAAGCAACCACAAATTTACTCTCGTTTGCAGAGCAAAATTTCTTTGAGAAGCAAAGGAACAATTGTGACTTTATAAGCATATAAGGCTACATTTAAAACAATGATTCATCTCATTTGCATAGGCTGAGGATCTTTCTTTCTCCAAAATTTCCCCTTTTAATTCACTTTCCTTTTTTCAATCCCCCAACACATTCCATTACCAATAATAATAACAATAATAATTTAATGTAAAATCAAGCATTTATCCTGTGTAGTTCATTTGTCACAGGTTCTAAGCCAACATTGTCCTTTTCAGGAGCACCTCAGGACACATTTGTATTAGCCATCACCTGCCTGTAAGGCTCTTCATCCTCAATGCTGCCTCTCAAAAGTCCAATCTTCCTTGAGGGCCTAGCCTATGCCATCTCATCTGTGGTTTTGCCTGACCTTCCTACCTTCCTTCCTCCCTCCCTCCCTCCCTCCCTCCCTTCCTTCCTTCCTTCCTTCCTCCCCCCTCCAGATTGTTAATGTCTTTTTACTCAATTACCTTATACTCATTTATCTGTGCACAGGGTCATCTCTACTTCTGTAGAGTGGAAACTCCCTGAGGGCAAGCATGGTTTCAGTTTTGTCTTTTTATCTTTAGCATCTAGTCTAGTGTCTTGAGCATAGTGTATATTTAATAAATGTTTGTTGAATGCAAATGCAAAAAAATTAAATTCAAACACTATAATTATACTGAACAACTTTAGCCCCAAAGCAGACATATAAGAATGTACCTCCCTCTCTTATTTGTAGAGATGTGAGGCTATCGTTATAAAACACTGCATACAACGATTAAACTAATGTGTTAGCTAATTTTCCTGAATTGTTTTTTTCCCTACTTTTTTATTCTATGATATGAGATGGCTCTTGATGGGGAAAGAGAAAGGATGTTTTAGGAAATGAAAGTACTATAAAAACAAACTATATTAATGGGTTTTTGATTAAATGATGTCTTGAATAAATGTTTAAAAGTCATGCTTAAAAACAGCCTTCTCTGAGAAAGGAATTGGTAAGACTTCATTAGGGGAAAAAAAAAAGTTCATCCATCAAATCATAGTGGTTCATATTTTAAATTTATGCAGTTTGAAACTTCTCTGGGTGAATGGATCATGCCTCCTGCTCAAACTGCCCCTCTCCTGCCAAACCATTCACAGCTGGTAAACTAGTAAATTAAATTCACTCTCAGCATCTCCTGGAGACCTAGGACCAATTCAGCTGTTCAGAATGAATAGTTAACTCCATATTCAAATGATCCCACATGGGATAAATTCCTCTTTGTTGTTTTTTTTTTAACTTGGAGAATCTAATTTGGGGTTTTATCAAGAAATTCTGCTACCTAGACACCATATCGGATTAATGCACCATTGTATCCTTCAAATTAAATTAATTTGGTGCAGAATAGCTCAGTTGACTGTGAATGGCAGGTTCCTGAGTTCAGCTAATCTGTCTTTAAGAAACCCTAAATGAAAAGAATAAAACATAAGACTGGAATCATTGCATATTTTCTCTCTTTTAGAGTGATTTTCCAATTTCTATTATCACAGTACATTAATTAGCAAAACTGTAGCCTATAAGCTGGATAATTTCAATTCTTTATACCTGCATATGCAGTGACTAGACCATCACATTTCTTTTTTTTTCCTTTATTCCACTTTAATATTTTAAAGAGAGAAAACAATATTCAAATAAAATTAAGGAGGTTTGGGGAAAGAAATCCACCTCTTTGGGTCTTGTTTTTCTTATATGTAGGATGAAGGGATTGGGTTAGAGGTTATCTAAAGTTCCTTCCAACTCAAATAGCCTATGAATATATGAAAACATTCTGACAGATCCACATGTAGTTACTTTTCACCTGCAATGTAGATCCCCCCACCCAACATTCTACGGATTGTGTCATGTATATCCCCTTTTGACTATCAGCCATTTTCCTTTTCATAAAACAGGTAAAACATACTATCTTTGATTAGATCTGATAAGCATTTAAGTGCCTCCTATGTACAAGGCACTGTGGTAGGCATTGGGGAAGCAAAAATGATGAGGAGCCCTTGACCTCAAAAAGTTTACTACCTACTGAGGATTCACAAGCAAATATAAGAATATTTGAGTGAGGAAAGAGGAATAATAATTGAGAGAAAAAGAAAAGAATTCCTGTAAGAGATGGTTAATAAAATGAGTCTTGAAGAAATTCTAAGGATCTCAAGAAGTGGAGTTAAGGCACAATCTCAGAGCCAAGTGGTTATGCTTGAGGAAAATTATTTCATTGACTGGGTAGAGAATATATTAGAGAGAAAGAGACTGGAATCTGGGCAACCAATTAAGAGAGTATTACAATAGTTCAAAATGATGAGAGCCTGAAGTAGGGCAATGACCTTGCTAATGGAGAAAAGGGGATGTATTGGACAGACTGATAGAGGTCAAGTTGACTAGACTTGGTCATTGATTGGACATGAGAGGATTAGGGAGAAAGAGTAATTGAAAATGGCTTCAAGGTGTGAACATGGGTGACTAGAAGGATGGTAGTAGCTTTGACAAGAACAGGGGAGTTTGAAGGATGAGTTAGATTTAGAACTGTTGAGTTTGAAGTATCACTCAAGCAATCCAGATGCAAATGTCCAACAGGTAGTTAACAATTAAAAACCGGGATTCAGGAAAAATATTAGGTTGCATATATCAATTTGGGAGGCTTTGGCATAGATATAACAATTTAACCTATGTAGTTGATGAAATCACCCATAGAGAGACTTTAAAGAGACAGAAGAAAACCCAGGACAGAGATTTGAGGAAAGTCCTCAGCTAGGGTGGAAAATAGAAGGTATTTTAGCAAAGGAGACTAAGAAGAAGTAGTCACATAAGTGGGAAGAAAACCAGGAGAAGACAGTGTCATGAAAGCTAAGGGAAGAAAAAGGCTGAAGAGATGGTTGAAAGTGTCAAAAGATGAAGAAAATTTAAGAAGGATAAGGAATGAAAAAGGGCTGCTAGATTTATGAGTTTAGATATGGTTGGTAACCTTAGAGACAATGGTTTCTGTCAGAAAGCCAGATTTAAATGGGTTTGGAAAGGAGAGGAAGTGGGAACAGTAAGTTTAGATGACTTTTTCTAGGAGTTGAGCAGTGGAAAAAAAAGAGAATGTAAGATGTCACCTTGAGAGTGACTGCAGTAGATACCTCCTTAACCCTCCTCCCATCTTCTTCCTCCTCTCCCCCCAACTGATACTAGTGATAATTCTAAATATTTTTCTTTACCAATATTCATAGACACTACTGGAAGAAGATAACAAGAATTTTATAAAATCTATGGCAGAAAATATTCTCAGAAGGGCTGTTGTGGCACAAGGCACCCAAATACTTAGATTCTAACTTCCACAGGATTTAAAATTCATGGAAAAAGAGTTACCATCATGTAGTTGTTTAGCCCATCATAAGCAATGATTTATTGAGTAAGATATGTGCTCATTAACCTTAAAATCCAATCAATAATAACAGTTCACATCTACAGCATGTTTTAAGATCTAAAAAGATCTTAAGATTTAAGAGGGAAGTCAAGTATTATTAATTAGACCAACTCTGTGATTTAATTGACAATAGTCAGTCAATAAATACGTAAGTGCACTTATTATGTTCAGGCACTGTGCTAAGAACTAGAGATACAGGGGCGGTCAGGTGGCTCAGCGAGTAAGAGCACCGGCTCCAGTGTCCGGACGACCTGGAGATCGAATCCCGGGCTCAGACACTCAGCACCACACCCAGAAATAACTGGCCGTGTAACCTTGAGCAAGTTACTTAATCTCAATTGCTTAAAAAAAAAAGAACTAGGGATACAAAGGAAAGCCAAAGATCAGTAAGATCCTGGTCTTAAGAGTGACATGTAAACAACCATATACCAACTAATGATATACAAAATAAAGTGGGGGCAATCAACAGAAGGGAGGCATTAGCATCAAGAGGAATTGGAAAAGGCTTCTTACGTAAGGGAAAATTTCAGTTGGGACTTGAAGGAAGCCAGAACGCAAAGATGAAAAGGGAAAAAAATCCAAGTATAGGTTTTCTTGGTGAGGAAAAAGGCCCACCCCTTCATGGGAGATGGGGTGAAAGAAGAGGTAATTGTGAAAGGCATCTGAGTAACATGAGATTAGCAGGAGGGAGAAATGGGGCTCTGCACATATGGCCATATTTTCTTCAGTGAAATATGGAGCAAGGTTCTCAGATGAGAGGCAAAGGAGAAGGGAACCATCGGAGAGATGAAAAGGCTTGAGAAAGTTATTGTGGTTGAGTTGGATAGCAAGTCAGTGTGTTGTGATTTTTCTTTCTCTATAATTTATCATCTTAGAGAGCTGCCTAGGATAATGCGAGGTTAAGTAACTTGCCCTGAGTTGCACAGTCAATAAGGTCAGAGGTATGACTTGAACCTAGGTCTTCCTAACTCAAAAGCCAAATATCTATCCATTGTGTCATGTTGCCTCTTTACAGAAAGTATAATTCATCTCCATTATATAGATAAGGAAACTGAGGCCCAAAGTGGTTGCAATTTCTCAGGTCCACACAGCTAATAAGTATCAGAGCCAGAATTCAGACCCAAAACTCCTAATGTCTAGTCCATCGTTCTTTCTATGTTCTATGCTCTATGCTGCCTTCAGTCACATTGATGGTGTGAGGAGTATTTTGTAGTATAATATTGGACAGTGACTGGAAAGGATTGGTAAGAATACATACTTTTATTGGAAAAAGTTCTGTCCATAGCCTTCAAGAGAGAATAGAATGGACCACATGTGTCTAGCTCCTACTCTGCCACTTCTTCAGTAAAGTCTGTTTTCCCTAAGGATCCATGATGGGTAAAGGCCATCTTGGGTTCTTAAAGCCCAATGGAGGACATGCTCTCACAGATCCTATCTAACTAGAAAGGCTTCAGGTATGGGCCACCAACATATTGTATGGCCATAATCCTATGACTAGCATAGCTAATTCTAATGGAATTTATTGAATCCCATCAACAAATAGATGACCACAAAAGTAGTTACTAAAATCACCTACTGATTTGTAGAGGGGTTGCATCTGCATTACTAGAGGGTCTACTCATCCTAATGAAATCATGGCTCTTCAGAGTTGAAACAAAATATCTCCTATGAGAAAGAAAATCCCATTTTTCATGTTTAATTCACAACTTCATTATAGTTGAGGCATGGGGCTTTGTAACAGCAAGCTACTTCACCATCTAGTTGCCCCTAATGCATTTATTAGGCACTTATGTGCCAGGTACCATACTAAGCACTAGGGACACAAAAAAGTGAGAAAGAGTAGTGTCTGGTCTTAAGGAGTTCACAGCCTAACAGGGGAGATAACATGCAAACAACTATATAAAAAGAAGACATATACAGGATAAATTGGCAATAACCTCAGCACTAACATTAAGGTCAACATGGAAAGGGACTTTAACAGAGAACTGAAGCCAGAAGGCAGAGGTGAAAATGTACAGAGTTGGGAGGTAGAGTATCAGGTTCAAGAAACAGCAAGGTTATCAGTGTCACTGGACGGCAGAGTACTTGGGAGAGAGTAAGTCTTACAGTAAAGAAAATTGGAAAGGTAGGGAGGAACTGGGTTATGAAGGGCTTTGAATGTCAGGAAAGGATATTATATTTGATCCTGGAAGTAATAGGGAACCAGTTTAATGAATAAGAGAGTGGAAGGATCAGATCTGCACTTTAGGAAGATCAATTTGACAGCTTAATGGAAGGCAGACTGTCATGACAAGAGATGTAAGACAGGGAGACCAACCAGAATTCTATTGCAATAGGGCAAGAATGAAGTAAAGAGGGCCTGAGCCAGAGTGATGCCAGTATTAGAGGACGTAAGGGATCGCAAACAAAATATGCTATGAAGGTAGACACGACAGGACTTGGTAATTGCTTGTATTTAATAGCACTAACAAGAGTTCTGGGTCCTCCAAACTGACAGCCATAGGATCAAAGTCTTAGAATTGTAAGAGACTTTGAGGTCATCTAGTTGAACCATCTAATTTTGAGGACACTGAAACCCAGAGAAGTTAAAATGATTTGCTTAAGATCATCCAAGCAATAAGTTTCAAAGTCATGATTTGAACCTAGGTTCCTCTTACTTCAACTCACCATTCTTTCCTCTGCACCATTCAGACAAGCTTTCCCTACCTCTCACTATTCCCCATACTCCAATATTAATTACATTCTGGGTCCTCCATTTCCCAATTCAACCACCCATCCCTTTAGTGTGGCTGATTTTCACTAGATGTTAGGAGAACAACAATCTGATTAGACTAATTTACCCCTCAATTTATTTACCTTTTTAAAAGATGGTGCTCATTAACTGAAATGAAGCCCTTCCCCCTTTCCAATAGCCAGCTAGCCGTGCCCAGGGATCGGTCTCTAGGATCAGACTCCTTAAATATTTCTAACTTTTGGAGTTTCTTTTCTTCTTCCACTTCTGAATCCACTTCTTCTCTTGTGGTTCTCATGGCAGCAAGAACTCTAGCACTGAATGGTGGTGGTAGGAGAATAGCCATTTGCAAGTCATAGATTGACTGTACAATAAAATGCAGCTAGCCTAAAATGATATTGAGTAGGATTGAATCTTTCCTTGATGATTCAGGACTTTGAACGTCAGGACTTTGTCATGCCTGAGGACCATCAATATGAATATCAATTACTAGCAAAAAAATCTGTTTAAGTTTTCATCTATTTCTAGATAAATGGGAGTTAATACTACTAATTTTATTGGCTGTGTCACTATGGATATCGTAAGAATATTTTACGTTAATTAGCATTTTATATTAATAATAGAATATGAATGTTTAGAAATTCTTAAGGCAAGAGAATTATTTTACACTACTATTTACTATAGAAAGATAGGGAATCATCATTTGGCCACTATCTTAGACAGAAGAGAGGTACCATTCATAAGAAATGAATTTAGTCCTAAAGAAAAACAAAGGAATGGACTGTGACCTTTGGAGACCCTTTCCTACGAAATGATTTCTTGATTTCAAATACTTTTTTTTAATAGAGAAATTTTTGCCAACCTTATTCTCAGCAGGTTCCTTATGGATACTAATAGAAACAATTTTTGAAACAAAAGGCATACTCTCCCTGAGACTTATTATTCCTCTTTCAATCTCTTCCTGCCAGAATGTTCTGAGTGTAGCTCCAGGCTCACTTGACCTATCTCAGCCTCAATGTCCTCATCTGAAAATGGGCATAATAATAGCACCTATTTCACAGTGCTGTTGTGAAGGTCATCTATTGTAAACCTTAAAATACTGTATAAATGTTAGCTAGTAGGAATTTTTTTCTCTCCCCAACAAGTCTTAAAGTCATACTGAGAAATGCCATTGCTCTGAAACTTATAATTATGACCCTGGGAAAAGCTATGCCTTGTTTCCCTCATCTTTAAAGGGGCTACTACTTGACCTATTACTTCACAAGGTTCTTGTAAGAAAAGTGCTTTCTAAGCCTGAAAGAGTAATAGAAATACGTGCTATTGTTAACAATGAGAATGACCAAAATTGTTCTTTCAAAAGCTAACACTAGAGATTTTTCCTTAGTGCCCTCACTGTTTTCTCTCCAGTAGTAAGAGCCCATTGAGAAGGAAAAAAGAATATTGCACTCAGGAGATGAGCAAAAACCATGATATTTCCTCCCCACTCCCAGTCTTTTGACTTTTCAGACGTAATTTGTTCTGAAAGAAAATCCAGACTCTGAATCTGCTATCCAATTCTGATGGGAAAAAAATTTAAGAAAAAAAAATCTTTCTTTATACTTGTTCCAGAGAATTCTGGTTGTTTCATGATTGCTGCCTTGCTAACTAACACATTGTCACCATGATATAGATAGCAGATATATGATTTTAAGTGATTACACCAGGCCATTTTCTCTAGAGGGAAATACTGGAAGGGGAGAAGAAACATAGAGACAGAAATAGTTAAAATCTTTGTGTAAATCTAAGAGTACATATCCTTGCACCAAAGGAATTCTACCAACCCTTACATTTCATGTTCTCTGACCTATTCATGATTGATCAAGTCAAATCAACAAGCATTTATTAAGAAAGTACTATGTGCCGGGCATTATGCCAAATCCTAAGGACACAAAGAAAGCCAAAAACAGTCCTACCTTCAAGGAGTTCAAAATCCAATGGGGATCAGGAGGAACGGAAAAGTGAAGAGACAGCATGTAAACAATTATGCATAAACATTATATATAATATATATTACATATATAATGTTTATGCATAATATATATTGTATATATAGGATAAATTGGACATTATCTCAGAGGGAAGGTACTTGCAGCAAGAAAAATCAGGAAAGATGTCTTGCAGAAAATAGAATTTTAGCTGCGATTTGAAGGAAACCAGGAAAAGGCAGGAGGCGGGAGCAAAAACAGAGGGGTAAACTCCAAGCATGGGAGACTGAGAGTGACAATACATGAAGTTGGGAGATGGGGTGTCTTATGTGAAGAACACAAAGGAAACCAGAGGCACTGGATGTGTTAGCTGACTGGACAGGTGGGAAGAGGCCAGGTTAGGAAGGATTTCAAAAGCCAAACAGGATCATTTTTTTTCAGTGGTTACTTGGTTGCTTGCTTAAGCTAGTTTGGAACCTTTAGAAAAGGCTCAAGCTCTGATGTCTATTTTAAAATAAGACACACAGCCACTTATAGTTTATTCTACTCTAAAGTCACTCTGTGGTCTGGATACAGCTGACTGCCTGTTCTATTGTCATATGGGAGCCTTAATTTTCCAGGGCCAGCCCAGGGCCCAAGAGTGCTGCCAAGGTAAGGAAAAGGGCATGCCTCTTTAGACCCCTTCCGTAGGTGAGTTTCATCAGTAGTTTCTATGCTATTTGCAAACCCTGGAGCTATATTCAAGGTGGCAATGACTATGTCTCTGTTCATGGAGATTCAGAACCAGACTACCAAAGTTAAGGAATATTAAAAATGGAGACACTGATGAAGTCATCCTATAGAACTAAGGAGTTGTCAGTCTCAAATCCCTTCTCTGCTTTCATAGCCAAACTTCAAATGTTAAGTCTACTCACGCTGTTCTTCCCATTCACGATCCTCCTTTTCACTGGCTTGGCTCTGCTGCTGGGCTTGCTTCAAGGTCCAATATAACTCTTTGGCTCTCCGCTCTTCCTGAAGGCGAATCTGCATTTCTCCCCTTTTCCTCTCCTCTTCTTCTTTTCTCTAAAATAGGACATATTGACAAGGATGTCAGACACTTTACTAGGGAGAGGAAAAGGGAGTCTATGGGAAGGGGAGGAGGGTAAAGCCTCCATAACGTGGACTCTGAGGGCCAAGGCATTTTGTCAAAACACCTGCATAACCCATGTCTGGGCTCCCATTGGCTACAAATCAGCAATGTTCCCAGAAACAAATTCAGCCTGACGAGCTATTCGGCCAGGAAGCCTTATGGAAAGAATATGATTTGTATCTGTGAACATCTCCCCAGTACTAAATTGTTCCGGTACAAAATGCTAACAGAAGCAAAACAACAGATTTATTTCCTTTTCAGTGGCCCTCACAAGATATGATTTAGTTGCTAAAATTTTTTAGAATATAGATTTATCTTCCAATTCAAAGACACACTTTCTAAACAACTAAAAATGGATCCAAGCAATCTAATCAAGTCAAGTGCTTCTCTTTGGAGGTAACATACCCACCATATCCCTTTCAGTGGGTTATGACAATCCAATTCTCTGCAGTCTCTTCCCCAGGAGTGACTTCGCTGCTTCAGATTGTACGTTGGATTGTATCCCTGCCCCCAGCAGCACATGAAAAATTACATTATTTAACAGTAAGCAAAAGAATGGGGCTTTTGCTCACTGATTTTCTTTAATCACCAGGAATAAGACTGCATCACAGAAGTCCAGAAGGCCAGGAGAAAACCTATGGGGGGATGCTCTCATACTTTGGAAACACCTCCAAACATAAAAATATACCAAGGCCTTTGTTGATTTATGGCATGTCCATAATGGAGGCAAACTCTTACACAAGATGAAGGCTGTGGTCTGGATCCCAATCTCTATTCTTCAGACACAAGCAACTTCTGGATAAAGATTAAAAACCCTTTAAGTAGCATTTAAAAATAATGCCTCATCAATAAGAAAGTTACATTAGTATTTCAGTTAAAGTAGTATTGTATCTACATTAATCCCTCATTAGGCTACTCCCAGTAATGCTCTGATAATGAATCCATTATGAGTTATTAGAAGTAGATAAATGGTACACGTCACTATTGACATAGATACTCTCATTTATTTTTTTATGTATCTATATGGTGAAATAAATTTCATTTAACGGAGAAATATGTAGTAAAGAATGTACAGTTTCTGAAGCAAGCATACTTTGGTATAAATTAATGAGTTTCTGAAGCAAATATGGCATGCTAGAAAGACCCAAGGGCTTGAAGTCAGAAGAACTGGATTCTAATCCCAATTCTGCTACTTATGACCTGTGTGACCTTAAACAAGTGACTTACCTCTCAGGGTCCTAGGGTCCTCAGTGTGATGCAGTGGAAATACCTCTAGATATGGAATTAAAGGATTTGGATTCAAATCCCAGCCTTGTCACCTACATGTCCTTGGTCAAATCACCTAACTTTTACAATCGTCATCAATAAAGAGAAATTATTGGAGTTAATGGCCCCTGAGGTCCCTCCCAATTTTAAATCTATGACTAGATGAGTTCTAAGGTTCCTCCCAGCTATAACATTCCTTAATTCTGATTATCAGTCTCTTTCCACTTAAAAATAGCTATTTAGATACATTAGGAAACAGTCGTGCAAGGCCCAGCTCAAGTCTCAGCTCCTCCATAAAACCTTCTCTGACCACCCTGACCCTCACTGATTGCTCAATTAAATTCAACAAGCATTTATTGAATGACTACTATATGCAGAGTGCTATGGTAGGAATAAGGCATACAAAGACAAGAAGAGAAATCCTTCCTACAATGAAAGAGCCTACATTCCACCTAGGGGGAAAGTGACTTTAAAAGTCATAGATGAGGGTTTTAGGGAACATTATCTTGTGGGTTTCATGATAAGGCTGTAAGGCAGGTACTCCAGTGTCCATTTCACAAAAGAGGAAACCAGTTTAGAGAGCTAACGCAATTTACCTATGGTCACAGAGTATAAGTAACAGAGAAGGGATGTGAACCCAAGTCTTTCTGACTTTGAATTCAAACATTACCCACTATGCCATACTTCCTCACTCCCTCCCCTTCAATGTACAGTGCCATTTATACAATTCATTAGGCACCTGCTTTGGGATATCTATTGTACTATGGTCTCATCTCTTGGATATGTGTTCTTATTCAACATTGTGTGTGGGCTCATGTTTGTGTGTCTGATTTCTCCAAAAAGATCACAAGCCCCTTGAGAGCAGGGACTGTTTTATATTTCCTCATGCCCCCTGAAGTACCTTACAGCCCACTGAGATTTAGAAACTGTTTAATAAATATTTATTGAATTAATTGTAAATTTAATTAACTCAAAAGCAAAACATTCAATTACCAATATCCTCAGGTTTCTGATGAATGCATGATTCAGATATGAGCAGTTCCCAACAGACTGGTCTGACCTATACAGGATTGTGAACGTAGGAAAAGACAAGGGAAAGAAGGCATGAAAGTGCCTTGGGAGCCCACCAAATGTTATCCATTGGAATCGAGACATTTCTCATGCTCTCCTCTGTCTCTGGCAACTTTGTCTAATACACTTGTCTTTTTTCTACAAAAATTCCAGAACCTAAAAGGAGTCATTACAGAAATCTTGGAAAGAAGGAATATGAGAGCCTTATGCTGGCATGTGTGTGTGTATAATATGTGTTACCAATCTACTTTACTTTGGAAACTGACCATTCTCAGTTGAATATTAAAAAAAAAAAAAAGATTTTTCTCCAATTCAGACCTCATAACTTAAACCTCACAGGCTCCAATTGGCATTCTTAGCTCTGTTTAAATTACACTTTTCTGCAACTTGGTGCTGCTCCTTAGAATTCATATCCTGGTACAGAGGGGCGGAGAGAAGATGAATTTTGGAGGCAAAGATGGAGGGGAAGGTTGACTTATTATTATTGTGGTGATATAACTAAGATTTTCAACCAGACATGCCCCACTTTTTATCAGACCTCCTTGAGAGTTATCTCATCTCCATATACCTAATGGATCCCCTTAGGAATCCAGTACTTCCTTCACAGCACTCAGCTTCTTAATAATTGACCTGTTTTGTTGTTAAGTCTAAGAATTATTTTACATACTTAATGAGGAAGGGCTAGTTACCAAATGACTCCAAGACGGTTTTCTGAAAGGCTCTTTAAAGTACATAAGGTGCAAACATTATTCTCAGCAAGTGTTGATTGATGATGATAAAGGCCTCCCAATGATTTTGTTCAAGGTTGAGAAAAGATCAAGCCAAGTCTTGATACTACCCCAATGACCCATCACTAAAGAGAAGGCCCTCATTCAAACTTTGGCCCAGCACCAAGTACAGTAGGTGAAAGAAATTAATTTAGAACGACTTCAGCTGTTGTGCCAGTAGGCAGTAAAACATCTTGTATTCTATTTAAAGGATCTGTAGTAATCCAGTCAATAATCATTCATTAAATGCCTATAATGTGCCCTGAATTGTGCTACCATGGATGGAAACCTGCTACCTCCAGGCTATATGAGGCCTTCTCCCCTTAATAAAAGAATTTGTTCTGTAAAATCTGGACTCGGTCAAAAGGCTGCACCCTAGGACCTAGAAGACCACATGTGGCCTCGAGGCCTCAGGTTCCCCACCCCTGGATGGAACATACTAGACCCTAGGAATGGAATAGGGACTGTATCTCTAATTACATTGGTATAAGGAACTCCCTCTAGGTTAGCATCTTCTCAGCAACTTACTTATTCTGTTGTGTGCAGAGGCACACTGAAGAAACTCTCTACTGCCCAAGCCATTAAGAAGTAATTGGGAAATGTTTAACAAAATAAATGAAAATTATATTTTTCTTGCTGTCATTTTTTAATTGTGTCCAATTCTGTGACCCCCATTTGAGATTTTCTTGGCAAAGATACTGGAATGGTTTGCCATTTCCTTCTCCAGCTTATTTTACAGATGAGGAAACTGAGGTAAATAGGGTTAAGTGATTGGCCCGGGTCACACAACTAATAAGTATCTGAGACCAAATTTGAACTCATAAAGGTGAGTCTTCCTGACTCTAGGCCCAGCACTCTACCCACTGAGCCATCTAGCTAACACCCCCTTTTTCCCCCCTCCCCCACCCAAATTTAGTACAATACAGATAATGTTAAAGTGTGGTTTTCAGTCAGTGTACAGCCCACCAGTATTGGTTTCTATTTGAGTTTCACACCCCAACTAGAACACTGAGAGGTTGGGTGACTTCCCATTCACCCCACCCCCACCCCTCTCTTAGAGGCAGTACTTGAACCCAGGTTTACTTGGCTTTAAGACTGACTCTCTGTGCCCTGTATCATGTTGTCTCTGGGTATACAAAGACAAAAATGAAATGGTTCCTGACCTCAGGGAGCTTATGTTCTACCAGAGGAAACAAACTATGCATTCATAACACAAAATATATAGAAGGTGAATACAGAATAGTTTCAGGGGCCCTAGTACCTGGGGAATCATGGGAGTGGTTACCCTTAAACTGAGCCTCGAAGGGATCTAGGAATTCTAAGAGGCAGAAGTGAGAAGTGCGGGAGGCATGTATGTATTCCAGACATGAGAGACAGGCAGTGCAAAAGCACACAGAGCAGAGATGGGACATGACTTACAAGGGGCAGCCAGTGAACATTTCTGACTGGTATGTGGAATATATTCAGAGGGTATGTGTAAGAGGCCTAGAAAGAGAGAATGGAGATAGACTGAGAAAAGCTGTATTTGCCAGGAGAATGTAACCTTCTAAGAACAAGAACTATGCCACTTTAATCTTGAATTACAGTGTACAGTACAGTGCTAAGTACCGTGCCTGACTCATAATGGCTACTTGATTTTTAAATTTTTATTTATTTAATTTATGGAATAAGGCAACTATTTCCATAACATAGTATAATAAAAACAAGATAATTGCTCGTGGAACTGCAAAACTACTGTGTATAACTTGCTATTCCTTTTAAATATATAATAAAGTTATCGTGTAACTTTTTTTTCTTTTTTTCTTCCCTCCTCTACCCTTGAAATGGCTAGCATTAGACACAAATATGTCTGTGTGTATATGTACATATATATGTATATAATGCAAAATCATTCTATACATACTTTTAAAAGTCTTGAATTGATCAGGTTGGTATTTCTCCACTGATAAGGACTGCAGCCTTTCCATAACTTGGTAGACCATCATTCTAAGTTGCTGTGGCTTACAAATTCATCACCCTTTAGCCAGAGGGGTATTGAACCTCTCTGAAATTATTCTCAAGGAATAGAAAAACAATGAGGATGGGTTCAAGCTAGAAATTTTCTAACTTGGTCAGACATTCTACAGTATAATATGTGGGCCATAAACCTGGTTTGGGAGATACACACACACACATATACATATATATCCTATTTATATACTTTATATATGCTATTTATATTTATTTATCATATCTATTTATATATAATTCTAATCCTATGTATTTTATGCACTTAAAAACATTATTCCAATGATGGGTCCATGGGCTTTACCAGTCTGCCAAAAGTCTCCATGACAAAAAAAGGCCAAGATCCCTTAATGTAGACCTTGTGCTTTCCTGGCCCTTTAAAGAGCCCAGGATCACATCTACACCTATTTGTTCAAAAAGACTTCAGCAGTTTCTCAAGAGCAGAGTGGAACTAGCCCTATGGTCTTCTTCAGAGTTTTTCCTCATGAGTCAGAACAAGATATGGTTTCAGTCCTGCTCTCTGGACCAGCTGTGGACATTTGTCCAGTCTGCAGCCTCTCCCATTGTTTCCACCTCTTGACCTAGGAATTTGCCTTGGTTTGTAAAAAAAGGAAGTACAGAGTCAGAATGTCCAACAAAATCAGTTTTGTTGCAGGACTAACAGCTGCCCTTGCTTATCCTTTAGCTCATGATTCCAATCCATGATCCAGGTAGGATGATTCCACTGATACCTACCCTAAGAACAGTCTATATCTGCTAATGACTTCTTGCTATGTTCTTAGGTTCTACAAATGTGATCTGATGACCCAACAGAGAAGGGAAGTTTTCCCAATCTGATTTTCCTGCATCCAATACATCTAGAAGAGAAAGATCTAGCAATTCTTGACAATTGTTAACTTGTGAAATTATCTCCTTTATACTATTATAAGTATAAGGGAAGCATGTATAGAGTACATACCCAAGTGTCAAATTCTTTAAAAGAATTGCATTCTCTCACCTTGCACTCTCTCCTTGCATCCCCTGAGAGCTTATGTATGAGTTGGATGTTGATCTGAAATAAAGCTGGAAAGTTAGGTTAGAACCAAACAGCAAAGGGCTTTTGAATGCCATGCTAAAGAGTGTGTACTTTACCCTAGAGGTAATAGGGAGCCACTGAAGATTCTTGAGCAAGAAAGTGACATACAGAGAGAAAGGACTTATAATTTAGAAAGATTCCTTAAAGCAAACATGGGAAGATATCAAAACATTCTATTTCTCCCAACATTCAGCACATATCACATTTTTCAGACAAAAATTTTCCTGGATCTCAAATGAGACATGTCACACCCTATCTGCCAGGACTTTCCACTGCTTTGTACTTCAAAATGGTCTTTTCTGTACCTTTTGCTTTCCTAATGCATGTTGGTGTAGAAGAGTGGGTTTTGTTACAAGAGCCTATAAAATAGACCTTCTGAGGGGCAGAATCAATGCACTGGGGAGATAGGAAGACCACAAGCAAGATGCAACATGATCTTACCACTAAGTTGTGATGGAGGATCAAAAGAAAGACTGGAAAAACTTTGTCATTGGCCATAGTTAAAGATGAAGATCATTACTTAAAGTGAATTGTCATTTTCTAGACAGAGTGTTGTCAGGGCAGCTAGGTGATGCAGTGGATAAATTGCCAGGTCTGAAGTCAGGAAGACTCTCATTGAGGTCAAATCTGGCCTCAGACACTAACTGTGTAACCCTAGGCAAGTCACTTAATTTTGTTTTTCTCAGTTTCCTCAACTGAAAAAAAAATGAGCTGAAGAAGAAAGTGGCAAACCCTTCCAGCATCTCTACCAAGAAAACCCCAAATGAAGAGTCAGACACAACTGAAAAAAGCTGAACAAAAGATTAGAGAAAAAGTTTGTTTATTTTGAAATTTTTCTCATTGAGAGAAAGGGAAATTCTGTGGGATGCCTCAATTATTCAGAGGACTTCCTCAAGGCTGTTTCTCACACTCAAAAATGGTGAATGTGCTGGAGTACATGTAAAAGATAAAGGTTGAAAAAAAGTTTAAAAGTTAAAGGATGGTTACTGTGCCCTGGGCTGAGCTATCCTTACTTATGAGAAAGCATCAACTCACCTATCTAATGGCCCCAGATCATTCTTCATATCTCATTTAATCATCCACCAAGAAACTCAAGCCTTACCTGGACTTCTTGCCATCTACTGCATGATATACTCTCTTCCCTCCAACACCATAATTACCCTTCCACTTTCTATCCCTTGCTCTTAGAATGGTAATCCAATCTGCTTATCCAATCCAATACTGTCATTGCTATTGGAAAAGTGCATGACAATCTGCTTTATTAATCTTCTAGCAAGCCCTCTGACTCTCCAGAGCAAAATCATCTTTCCTGGTTATCATTCCCATATATAGGCTATCTTCCCATCATCACCATCACCATCATCACCATCATCACCATTCTCACCATCATCATAATCACCTTTATATTGAGCTTTAATGTTTGCAATGTGTTTTAAATATATTATCTCATGTGATCCTAACAACAACCCTGTGAGGTAGTTACCATTATTGTCCTCAATTTCCAGATGAGGGTACTAAGGGAGGTTAAGTGATTTGTCCAGAGTCACACAGCTAGTAAATGCCTGTGTCAACTCCTATCTCACTTTTGTATTTGTCTCTCCAGCACCTACCTAATGCCTGGCATAGAGTAGATGCTTAAGAAACATTCCTTCATTCACTCATTTTATTTTGAGAAATCCAAAAGAATCTGAATAAACTCATTATAGGGGTGGCTAGGTGGCACAGTGAATAGAACACCAGTCCTGGAGTCAGGAGGACCTGAGTTCAAATCCGACTTCAGACACTTAACATGAAAACTAGCCATGTGACCTTGGGCAAGTCACTTAACCCCAATTGCCCTCCAAAAAGCAAAATAAATAAACTCATTATAACAGAAGAAATCCAACTAGCCAAGTACTTGAGACAGAATATGTCCAAGCAATGTGATAAGGATAGAAAGGAAGTATATGCAGTATTGTTGTCTAAATAAATTTCCTTAACTTAGCCAATCAATATTATTACAACTATAATTGTTTTGCCCAAGCAAGAGGGAGGTCATCAAGGAACAATTATTATTATTCCTATAAACATGATTATCAATTACAGCATTAGTGATAGCATTCACTAAAAATGTCACTTTTCTCATTTCTACTAATAATTGTTTTTAAAATACAAAAATCTTAGCTTAAATGAAATGTTCAATTTAATTGGTCTATTCCATTTCCAGGAAAATCCTGAAAAGATGAAGAATTGGATACCTTTTCCACATGGGTCCAGAAGACCTC
The DNA here is from genome assembly GCF_028583685.1 of Petaurus breviceps papuanus. Taxonomy (NCBI): domain Eukaryota; kingdom Metazoa; phylum Chordata; class Mammalia; order Diprotodontia; family Petauridae; genus Petaurus; species Petaurus breviceps. The sequence continues at coordinate 14,643,134 of NW_027187330.1, forward strand.
GCTGGGCCCAGGGCAGCTCTCTTGGCAACTCAGCTAATCTAATCTGTCTCATCCTCATAACTCCTCAGTCATTTCACAACATACATGACCGATGTAGGTCATGCATCTGCCTACTGCCAATGGAAAATATCATTGAGCTGGAGGTGACTCCCCCACAGACAGTAGGGACCTGGGCTCCTGATGTCTCCATAATAATGAGAGAAGGCCAAAGTAGGAAGAGACAACAGGGAGGGTGGTTCATGTGCTTAGTTGTACAAACTTGGAGTCACCAGACCTGAGGCTAGTTGTCTCAGTACCAAACAGTTACCGCAATTATAGCTACATTTTAAACACATCAGACTAAAAATGATCACCCAAGGTGCATTATTTAGCACTTTAAGAGAGAAAAAAATGCCTAATTCTCAATATTGCCAGGTCTTTTATTTGTGATTAAAACCAGACATTAGAGCAAACTACAATGACATCGATGAGAGATGAGGAACAAGGAAAAAAGGTGAGTTCAACTTTAATGTATCAGAGCGGTATACATAGCTCCTGAAAGCAATAATGATCACAATCTTTTTTTTTTTTAAGCAACCAGGGTTAAGTAACTTGCTCAAGGTTACATGGCCAGTTATTTCTGGGTGTGGTGCTAAGTATCTGAGCCCGGATTTGATCCCCAGGTCATCCCAACACTGGAACCAGTGCTCTTACTCGCTGAGCCACCTGGCCACCCCTAATGATCACAATCTTGATGATAATAGTTATAATTGTCAGATAACTGGTGTAGTGCTGAACTTGGGATCAGGAAGGTCTGAGTTCAAATTCTGCTTCAAACATTTATTAGTTATGTAACCCTGGGCAAGTGACTTGGAAATGTCAAGTCCCAAGGAAACTTTCTGTTTCCTAATCAGTGCAATGGGGAATAATATTAGTACCTTTCTCCCAGGTAGGTCCTCATTTGTTCTCAGGATTAAATTAAATAACATACTGTAGTAGCAAGCACCCCAGGGTGGCTGCCAACACAGGTTCTTGGATCTGCTTTGATATAGGAAAGCAACTCAAAATGGGTTAACAAGCTTACTTTAATCAGTCAAATATGTATCACTTACCTAGTTCAGGGGAAAAAGGTCAGCACCCCGCACTTCAGAATATACAGACAGAATTATCAAGACAGAGAAACAGATCAAGTAGACAGTTTTCCAAAGTGTCCAACCATTATATCCATAGCAAATCAAGATCTGGGTTTCAAAGCCGGGGAGCCCTGGACAACGGCTTCCCAGAGTTTCATCTGATCAAATCACAGAACACTTCTCAAAGTGAGCCCCAAAACAAAGCTACACATCAGGGCTTATATAGCTTTCTCCTGGCTCAGAGAATGTAACAACCTTATTGACTCACTGGCCAATCAAGAAGTATCTACTGAAAAACAAGCCTCCCACCCCAGGCTCCAGGTGCACTTTAGCCTAGGGGCAGGGAAGATCTTTAAAATTTACATTCCCATTACACATACATAAAGTGCTTTATAGTTCAAATTGCTATAAAATGCTAGTTATTATTATTATTACATTTCACTATCTGTGAAATAGGGTAGAATCCAATCCAAGAAACTTTCATTTTTCTCTTTGTAACCCCAGTACTTTACACTGGTCCTAACAAATATCACACTTAACAAATTTGATTAATTGATTAATTAAAACAAAGCAGATAGACCAAATTATTTTTAAGATCACTTCCAGTTCCAGGGGTCTATGCTTCCCAATGAGTAAATATCTCACCAGATTTCAAGTTATAGTAGCTTATGAAGAAAGATGGTAAAATGGTCCTATTCTGGCCCATAGTCATAGGAATGACTTCCTCAGTGTACTGCATGGTCATCATATGACCCTACAAATCAATCAATCAATAAACATTTTTAAGTGCTTATTATATGCCAGGCACTATGCTAAGCACTGTACATAAGTACCAATTTTATTTATTTTTCTGGGACCTTCCATGGAAATGTGAAACTATTTCAATCTTAGCTGCCCTAGGAAGTACTATCATACTTGTTGAAGATACAACAGTAGGGGGTAGAGTCAAGATGGCGGAGTAGAAGCAGGACCTCCCTGCTGCTCCGGCTTCCACCTCCCCCAATCCATGTAAAAAGGGGACTCTAAACAAACTTTGGAGCTGCAGAACCCACAAAATGACACAGAGAAGCTAACCTCCCTCTGAGGACAGCCCGGCAGGCCAGCAGGAATCAGCCAAAGCAGCACTCTGGGAGCGGAGCCCAGCTCCACACAGAGGCTTTAGCCCCAGGGTGGGACTGACCAGCCGCTGGCCTGGAGGGACCCCAGATCAGCAGCAGCTATGGCGATACAGAATTATCAACACATACATGCAAAGGACAAAGTGAGGTCAGTGCAGTCTGGACTTTGGGACCCAGTAAGTGGGATTGCGTGGCTTTTGCCCCTGGGGTGAGAAGCCACTGAGACACCGGCACAGCCAGGCAATGCCACATGGCAGCTTCAGCTCTTGGCCTGCAGAGTGTAGGGGGACCAAGCACCAGTCTGAGGGGTAATCGCTCTTGCTCTAATCTGCTTGGATCTGGATTGCAGTCTGGAGTGGAGGTTCTGGGGTGCGTGACCAGCTTGCCAGAGCATGTGGAGGCCTCAGAGAGGGCACCCATATAATACCTCCGGCAGCTGAGAAAACCCCAGCGTTTGGGACGAAAGCTCCCCTGTCTGGTGGCAGAGTCCTACTGTGGCAAAAAGCCCAGGGGTCAAGTGACTGAGGGGAGACATGACCAGGCAAAGGAAACAAAGCAGACAGAAGATTCCAACATTAGACTCCTATTTTGGGTGCAAAAAGAAGTAAAGCATGGAACAGGAGGAAGATAGTGAAGTCAGAACTCCTGCACCAAAAGCTTCAAAGGAAAATACGAGCTAGTTACAGGCCATAGAGGACCTTAAGAAGCAGATAAGAGAAGTGGAGGAAAAATTGGGAAGAGAAATGAGAACAATGCAAGAAAATTATGAAATGAGAGTCAACAGCCTGACTAAGGAAAATAACACCTTAAAAAATAGACTAACTCAGATGGCAAAAGAGGCTCAAAAAGGCAATGAGCAGAAGAATGCCTTAAAAAGACGAATTTGCCAGAGGGAAAACGAATCTCAAAAGCTCACTGAGGAGAATCATTGCTTCAGAATTAGATTGGAGCAAATGGAAGCTAATGACTTTATGAGAAATCAAGATGCTGTTAAACAGATCCAAACAAATGAAAGAATAGAAGGCAATATGAAATATCTCATGGGAAAAACCACTGACCTGGAAAATAGATCCAGGAGAGATAATTTAAAAATTATTGGACTACCCGAAAGTGATGATCAAAATAAGAACCTAGAAATCATCCTCCAGGAAGTTCTCAAAGAAAACTGCCCTGATGTTTTAGAACCAGAAGGCAAAATAGAGGTTGAAAGAATCCACTGATCGCCTCCTGAAAAAGATCCCAAAAAGAAAACTCCTAGGAATATTCTAGCCAGGTTCCAGAATTCCCAGATTAAGGAGAGAATAATACAAGCAGCCAGGAAGAAATAATTTGAATATTGTGGAAACACAATCAGGATAAGCTAGGATCTGGCAGCTTCTACACTGGGGGATCGAAGGGCCTGGAATATGATATTCCGGAGGGTAAAGGAGCTGGGATTAAAACCAAGAGTCACTACCCAGCAAAACTGAGTACATGTTTCAGGGGAAAATATGGTCATTCGGTGGAATAGAGGACTTTCAAGTATTCTTGCTGAAAAAACCAGAGTTGAATAGAAAATTTAACATTCAGATACAAGAAGTAAGAGAAGCATGAGAAGGTAAACAGGGAAAATAAATCATGAGGAACTTATCAACTATTGAACTATTAACATCCCTACATGGAAAAACAATAATTGTAACTTATGAAACTTTTCTCAATAGTTGAAGGGAATAGAAATATATATATATATATATAGACATATACATATGTCTATATATGAGTGTATATGGGCATATGTGAATGTGTGTGTATATGTTTAGAGGTATACATAGATAGAGGGCACAGGACCAATTTAACAGGAAGGGATGATACTTAAAAGGTGAAATTAAGAGGTGAGAGAGGAATATAATGAGAGGAGATGGGGAGAGAAAGAGTGGGTTAACTATCTCATATAGAAGAGGCAAGGGAAAAATGGTTATAATGGAGGGGAAGAATAGGAAGGCAAAAGGGAGTGGGTCTACCTTATTCCCATTGAACTTGGCTTGAGGAAGGAATGAAATACACACTAAATAAGGTATCTCACCCTCCAGGAAAGTAGCGGGGGAAGGGGATGAGAGGGGGGATGATAGGAGGGCAAGCTGGGGGGGGGGAGGGAAGTTGGAAGCACCCACTTTTGACAAGGGACGGGATCAAAGTAGAGAACAGAACAAGTGGGAGGTGGGAAAGGAGGGAGGGAAATATAGTCAGTCTTTTACAATATATCTACTATGTTATTGTTTTGCATTAGCCACACATGTACAACCTATACTGAACTGCTTATCTTCCCAGTAAGGTTGGGTGACAAGGGAGAAAGGGAATGAATCTGGAATTCAAAGTTTTAAAATCAAATATTCAAATATACATATATTATTATTAATACTATTTTACATGTAATTGGGAAATAAGATATACTGGCACTGGGGCATAGAGATCCACCGTGTCCTATTGGAAAAGTTGAAGGGGGTATGGGGTATAGGAGAGAGCAGATTGGAGGAGGGCATATCCTGTGGGACTGCTATTTTGGGGCAGTGGGTAGGGAAAAAACGGGGAGAAAAATCTGCAACTCAAAATCTGGCGGAAATGAATGATGTAAATCAGAAGTTAGTAAGGCATTTGAAAAATAAAAAAAAAATTCAAAAAAAAAGAAAATGCACCAGTAGGTTTGCTTCAGCTCCCTTCACTTGTTATCCTCTTCTTCCATTGATGAGTTCTTTCCAGAACCTCCATTTTGAGGAAAGGCCTAGACCAATCATCTTCATTCTCTGGACTTTGTCACCACATTATCAGCATTGATACCTCCTTTCCTTCTTTTCAGTTCCTTTTTGTGTGCTAGGGCTATGTGGCACAGTGGTGTGCCAAGCTGAAGTCAAAACCACATCTTCCTAAATTCAAATCTGGCTTCAGACACTCTATGTGACCCTGGGCAAGTCACTTAACCCTGTTTGCCTCAGTTTCCTCATCTGTAAAATGAGCTAGAGAAGGAAATGGCAAACCCTTCCAGCATCTCTGCCAAGAAAACCCCAAATTGGGGTGGCTAGGTGGCACAGTGAATAGAGCACCATCCCTGGAGTCAGGAGGACCTGAGTCCAAATCCGGCCTCAGACACTTAACACAAAAACTAGCCGTGTGACCTTGGGCAAGTCACTTAACCCCAAATTGCCCTCCAAAAAGAAAAAAAAAAACAAATGGGCTCATGAAGAGTCAGACACAACTGAAAATGACTGAACAACTACATGAGTACATTAGAACATAATTTCCTCAAAAGCACACAGTCTTTTTACTTACATTTATATTTGCAGTATATTGGTCAGTACCAGAGCATGACAACTGCTTAATAAATTTTTCTTGACTTGACTTGGTATCCATTTCCTGGCTCTTGTCATCAGTGAATCAGAACTTTGGCTAAGTCACAGTTCTACCTTTTGGAAAAAATCTTCCTAAGACATATGACCATTGCCCATCCTCCATCTATGAGCTTGTATGTAATCTAGAGGAGGCTTCCATCCCATACAGAAAGTTAAGATTCCAGAAGACTCCTTCAATTCTGGTGTGACATTGTCTGTCATCAGGGTTTATTAAGTACTAACTATATATACTGGAGAGATAGATTAGAAAAAACAGATCCTGTTCTAAGGGTCAAAGTCTAATGGAGAGACAACATGTAGATTAGATAGATAGATAGATAGATAGACAGATAGATAGATCTATAACACACGTATATAAATACACATGTATACATACACATGTATGTGTACATATACACATAAATGCATGTGTATGCATGTATACTCATGAAGAGGATAAATCAGGAATAGTCTCAGAGGGAAGGCACTAAGATCAAGGAAGACACAAGAAGTCTTCTTGCAAAAGGTAGGTCTTTAACTGCGGCTTCAAAGAAGCCAGGGAAGCCAAGGGGAGGAAATGACGAAGGAGAGAAAGACAAGAGTAGAGAAATGGAGTGCCCTGCGTAAGAAGAACCTATTACCCTGAGAACTGCAAGCTGAAAATGGAAATAACTCCAGTCAATAGAAAACTAGCCTTGGAGTCAGAAGGCCTGAGTGACTCAGGGCAATTCACTTAACCTCTCTCAGACTTAGTTTCTTCATCTGTAAATTTAGGAATGATAAAAGCACCTATTTCAAGAGAGTGTTATGAGGATGAAATCAGAAAGCACATATAAAATATATATGTATAACACACATAAAGGCTTTGCAAATCTTTAAGCACTAAAGAGAAACTAAGCAATAGCTAAATAATAATTTACTCACATTTATTTTGTACTTGAGGGTTTACAAATCACTTTCCTCACAAGAGTACTTTGGGGCAGATAATGCAAGTATTTTCATATTACAGGAGAGGAATTGGAAGCTTAAGAGATATGACTTACTTCTAGGTAGTAAAACTCATGGTTGGGACTAAAACCCGAGCCTTCTGGATTCAGTGATGCCATTACTAATATTAGCTAGCATTTTATATGGAGTTTTAAAATTTGCAAAACACTCTACAAATATTATCTAATTTGATCCTCACAATCATCCTGGGAGGTAGGTGTTATTATTATCCTCATTTTATAGATGAGGAAACTGAGGCAGACAGAGGTTAAATGACTTGCCCAGGGTCATACAGCCAGTAAATATCTAAGGTAGGATGTAATCTCAGTTCTTCTTCCTGATTTCATGTCCAGCATTCTATCTACTGTACCATCTAACTGCTAAGTCTTCTCTAATCATGGACAGCACTTCTTATTAGAAATGCCTTTCTTATGCTGGGCAGAAATCCAACTACTAAGGAACCACCACAGATTTGAAGGAAATATTTGTGCCTTTCTTAAGTTGTCAGCATTCATTTGTTCATTTCTTTATTCATTCAATTGAGGACCTACAATGTACCATGGGCCTTATGACCTTGGAGGACAGAAGGAAGATAAAATCTCTGCCTACAAGGAGAGCAATTAGCTGCTCTTTCCAAAACCTTCCATTCAGAGACAGAATCATAGGCAGAATGAGCCATTGGTCAGATCTAGTGTGGTAATTCCACTGTACTTAGACTACTCTTCAGAAGAAGTGAGGAACTACCTTAGCATTATCCCATTATTATTACTGTTGAAGAAGGATACCTTCAAAGAAAATGTTATTGGAAACATATCCTCCTATACTGCATCTTGTGTTTTGGCCCTACCCTTACCCTCTGCTCACCTGGACTGGCCCATCATTGACCATAGTGAGGCACACTTTCCAGCTCCCATAACCTCTTGGAGTATACTTCCATATTAAAAGACTCTGGGATTTCTTTTGTAGAGGGGCTCACTCCCTTCACTTACAATATATCACAATTCTACAACTTAGTAGAGTCTTCTAATATTGCCATGGTCAAGAAATTCATCACTCTGAGACCACTTTGGCAATGAGTCTTTCAGAATTTAGTAATTCTGGTCCTCAGATAATGGGCATTCAGTTATCACAGTACTCTTGGAACATTAATAAACAATTAATGCCAATTACTTAAAACATGCTTATTTGTCCACATTAGAAGATGCATAAAAACATTCATGGTTCTTAAATGTCAAACCCAGAGCTTTCACACATTCCAGCATTATATATTAAATATTACTTGACTTAGTACTTGGGAAGTCGTAAAATTAGTAATGACAAGGGGAAAACTCACTCTGATAATGGAAAATATCATTTATCTAGTCTAACCAACTTTGAAGCCCTATACTCATCAAGAGGTAGAAAAGCAATTGATTACCCCCAGGTAGGTGGGTCTCAGACAATTTGGTTGGAAATTAAACACGTCACCTGAATGGACAGTGAGCTTTAATTTTGAAAATCTGAATATTTGAAGATAATGAAACTTTAATGGAGTTCAGGCTTTTTCCTTCCTCTTTTCTGAGACTGTTTTAAATATGCTGTGGTCATCACTGCAGAAGGATGATTAATGACTTGTTAAATATTTTAAACTTGTTAAAGTGGGCTTGTTAACTGATCTTCATTTCATTCTGTACCCTGATTGAATCATTCATGAAAGTCACACTTCTTAAGGGCTTTCTGTGATTGCAGTTAAACATGAAGAGATTTTTAACCAAATGGCATCCTGGTATTCAGAGTGGCTGCCTGTCATTTCCCATCCTTTGAAATCAGTAGCACAATAGAGAAAGTCAAAGGAAGAACCCGGGCTGTCACAGAGCCAAGTCATAATTGAATCCTCTGTCTGTGATGCTTAAATAACGATCACAGGATCACTGATGTAGAGCTAAAAGGGATCTTGGAGGTTATCACATTCAACCCCCTTATTTTACAGATGAGGAAACTGAGGCAAAGAGAAGTTAAGTGATTTGCCCAGGATCACAAAGCTAGTAAATGTCTGATGTGAGATTTAAACTCAGGTATTTCTGACTCCAAGTCTAGAGCTCTAGACAGTTTCCTCATAGATCGAACAGAAAGGGTTATCCAGAGAACATTTCCAAAGGCAAGGAAAGAAACATGGCATAGTGAAAGGGAGGCTTGGAATCACAGGAACGGTGATGAATCCCAGCTCTGCCACTTATATTTATGGTCTTGGGACAAGTCACTTCCCCTCTTTGCCTCTCAGTGATCTTCTCTGTATGATGAGGGAGTCTGACTAGATGACCTCAAACATCCCTTTCGGTTCTAGATCTATTGCTATTACTGGGTCCCCAGTGGCCCAGTAGAAAGAGTACTGTCCTGGGAAACAGCAGACTTTGGTTCTTGGGCCAACTCTGCCTCTAACTAGTTCAGTGAACTCAGGCAAGCTACTTATCAAAAACTTCTCAGAAATTGAAGAATGAGATCATGAAATCCTACTTGTATTTGAGCAGTGGCTGCCCTCTACGACATCCCACTAGTCACTAAGCCTCTGTATGGGGATCTTCAATGATCAGGAACCCACTGCTTCTGATGGGGGAGGGGAAGCTGCCCTCTCTGTGGTATAGTTTGGGCTGAGAAACATTGCTCTGTAGAACAGAGATAAAGGAATATCTCAACAATGAAGCTACCACCCTCTCTTCCTTGGGAGAAAATCTAAGTCCCACTCAACTAAATGGTTCTCTCTCACCCATTAAGCTTGTATTATGCACAAATCTCTCTGGGTCTCAATTTCCTCACCTACAACTTGAAAAGTTTAGGCTAGAAGTCTTCTTAATATGTAACATGTTAGGAACAAAATCACAGGCCCTAAAAAAATTGGATTTTACACTCCAGGGGATATAACATGTCCATTGCTGGTCAGAGCTGGTTGGATTAGAATAAAGTTACAGTGAAAAAAAAAAGGAGGGACACTAATGTATTGTTGGTGAGAACATCAACCATTCTGGAGAACAATTTAGAATCATGCCCAAAGGGCTATAAAATTGTGTATTCTCTTTAACCCATCAATATCACTAATAGATCTATATCCCAAAGAGATCAAAAAATGGGAAAGGAGCCTATATCTACAAAAATATTTATAGCAGTTCTTTTTTGTGGTGGCAAAGAATTGAGAAACTGAGGGGAGGCCAATCAATTGGGCAATGACTGAACACGTTATGGCAAATGTAAACCATTTGTCAAGTATGTTAATACTGTCGATTACTTTCATGAATGATTTGAATTCATTGGTCTCTGCTGCCCCTTCCAGTTCAGAATTCTATGATTCTTTGATATAGATATAAATCACAAGTATATGATGTTGGGAGTATTCTCTTGGCCTCTCTTAACCTCAGTTTCCTCACCTGTAAAATGAAAGGGTGGAGCAAAGCCAGGTTTTCCTTGGTTCTGAAATGCAGTGGTTTTATAAAACACCCAGCCACCCACAATTTTCAGAAGAATCATAAATAAGTCCTAATCCCCATGTGTCCTTAGAGTAAAGACTCTAAAGAGTAAAGACAAATGCTGCTAAATGACTATTGGCCAACCTTGAATTCCTCATGGATCCTCTCTTCCAGAACTTTGGCTGCCTTGCGGTCTTCCATCTCTACTTTCCATTTCTCTGCCAAGATCCGAGCCTTCTCATTTGCCATAGCATCCCGGAATTTCTTTGTGATTTCTGCCTCCTTTTGTCTCCTTTCAAGAGAAGAGCAATAAAAATAAGCTCTTATTTTGAAACAAGCAAGCAAAAGAAGAAAATAACTTTAAGAAAAAACACCCATGTATAATTGCCACCTGAATTTCCAATATGAGGGAACAAAAATACTCTATTTTGAAGCAAATCCTGGATAAAATCACTGGGGGACTGAACAGCTCACTCTGTGACAATCTGCAAAGGGAAGTAAGGAGTGAAAAGTCCAATACCTACAGTATAATGAGCCTTCTCCAAAATTTTAGTCCTTGCTAATCATGCTTCAAGAAGGCCCTAGGATAACCCTTCCTAGAAAGAGTGTCTTAATCTGCTCTTTCATTCAGAAAGCTAACTGCATAACTGTCACCCCAGGATTGCCAAGAAACCAATCCATTTAGACTCTGAATTTTACAGAACCTATTATCTTGCTACCATTCTAGCTTCCCTCCATCAAATGTGGTCCTAAAATGACAGGATTTAGAACCAGAAGGAAGCTTGGAGCTTATTTTGTCCAAACCCTTAATTTACAAGGAAAGAAGGTAAAGTGATTTGCCTGAGGTCAATTAGCTAAAAAATGTCAGGGCTGAAATTTAGACTGCAGGTTCTCTGTCTCCCAGTCAGTGCCCTGTCCACAACTCCATGCTCGTGTCCCCTCACCATAGTTCCTCCGCCTCCTTCTGGGCCTGTCTTCTTGCCCTTTCTCCTATCAGCTCCTCCGAAATCTGTTCATATGGCTTGTCGCCTGGGGCTTCTCCCATAATCCAGACCCAAACTTCACCATCTATCCCATGAAGCCATTGAATGTGTTTACTGTTCGCTGTGATACATGCCCCAAAAAAGGGAGGGGAGAAGCAAAATAACACAAGGTCAGTTGGAAGCAAATACATAGATTAACACCAAATGGGGTTTTAATTCAATTTAATAAGTACACATTAATCAGCTATGCTAGACATTAGGGGAAACGCAAAGTCAAGTGATAACTACTCATATTTATATTTACAAAACAATTTTCTCACAACAGCTCTATGAGGTAAGCAGTGGAAGTATCCTTTCCCCCATTTTCCAAATAAATACTTTATGACTCTCAGAAGTGTGGTGAATTGCCCATGGCAAACAATCTACACTGTCAAAGTACTTGACAAATAGTTATCCAGCTTTTACTTGAAGACCACCAATGAGGGGAAACCTACTACACCCTAGAGCAGCCCATTACACTTTTAGATAGTTCTTATTATTAGGAAGTTTGTTTGGGGTTTTTTGTTTGTTTGTTTGTTTGTTTTTTTGCTGACATCAGCTAGTAAATTTCCAAAAATAAAAAGCAAGATTTGGAGTAGGGAAGAGACTAGAAGAAGGGAGAGAATTTGGAACTCAAAAAAATTTTAAATGAATGTTTAACATAAATAATACACACACATTTAAAAAACAAGCTTTGAAACCAGATGTCCCATCTCCCCACAGAGCACTGTTACCACTACGCCACACTGCCTCTCAGTCCTTGCCTTCTGAGAATTTGTCTGAAAAAGGATAGGGGCAGAGGACGACAATATATAAGGAGATATACCTAGATGAATCTTCCAGAAAGAAGTATTAAAAGAAAAACATAACTTCCCAGTGTAAAAGACAACAATAAATGGGCTTGGAGGCAAAGCTGTTTAGTTTTCTTCTGTGTTCATTTTTATAGACCGAAGAAGGAGGATATAAAGAGGGGGTAGAAGGAATAAACCTATGTACCAGACAATGCACTAAGTGCTTTGTATAGATATCATACTTGATCTATAACACTTAACTAGAGATATCAAATAAAAAGGAAATTGATCAGAAAACAGGCAAAGAAAAATTCAAATTCTGATTATGCAATAGCCTCACAGTAGCCCCAAGGAGGAAAAATAAGGGGACAGTACCTTGATCTGATAGTCAGATCATCTTTAGAAGGGAATGCCTTTAAACAAACATAGCTGTGAAGCCAGAACACCACAAGTACCAAATCACAAGGGTCAAGGTGTGAACCTTGTCCTGGGAAGATAAAGATGCCAGCCTGGCCAAAGGCAGAGGGAATAGATCATGTTCCAGGCTTCAGATTGTTTAATAGCAGATATTGCCAGATATACATAGACCATGTTAAAATATTTAATCAAAGAAATATATAACCAAAAAAGAAATTGAGCTGGTCACATGGCAAGAGAGATAACCAATGGACAGCTTGTATGTTCCACTGGTATATTTGCAATGTCAAAAGAAATCAAGGAAGGCCCCCCAGCACATTGAATAGACCCCCTTTATGAAACATACAGGAAAACATTGACAAGAATCAGTAAATCAGTCAATAAGCATTTATTAAGCTCTTTGTATATGTCTAGCACTGTGCTTCCAAAACTAGAAAGGTAGAAAGAGGACATATTGTGAAGAGCTATAAACACTAACCAAAAGCATTTTTATCTTAGAGGTACTAGGGAGACACTTGGGAGTCTCATAAGACAAGCATCAATGGGTTGTCATCTACAAGGTTCAACTGATCAAGAGAATTCATGCTATGAGCCAGGTACCATGCTAGGCACTGGAAATACAAAGACAAAAATGAAGCAGTCGTTCCCCTCAAGGGTATTATATATCAACATGTACATACATGTATATACTCTCTATATAAAGTAAATACAAGGTAATTTGAGGAAGAGACAGTTACTAGTAGTTTGAGAGATTCGTGAAGGTCTCATGTAGTTGATGGTATTTAAATTGCATCTTGAAAGAAGTTAGAATATATATATATATATATATATGCATATATATTTTTTAAATTCTGAACTTAATAAGTACCAAATAAGGGGCGGCCAGGTAGCACAGCGAGTAAGAGCACCGGCTCCAGTGTCAGGATGACCTGGGGATTGAATCTGGGTTCAGACACTTAGCACCCACCCAGAAACACCTGGCCGTGTAACCTTGAGCAAGTTACTTAACCCCAATTGCTTAGGGGTGGCCAGGTGGCTCAGCGAGTAAGAGCACCGGCTCCAGTGTTGGGATGACTTGGATCAAATCTGGGCTCAGACACTCAGCACCACACCCGGAAATAACTGGCCATGTAACCTTGAGCAAGTTACTTAACCCCGATTGCTTTTTAAAAAATTAAAAAAAAAATAAGTACCAAAAAAAATGTGCATTTCCTTATACAAAAGAAAAAGAGGATTATGCAGAAAACTGTGCGTCTCTATTACATACGGCTTTTCCTATTGGGTTTGTAATAAATTCAACATGTAACTTTCAAAGCTGTCTTACTTCTGTACGTTTTCTTCATGTCTTCCTTCTTTGTCTTTTGTGAATTTCTTTTTAATGTTTCAAGGACATTTTTGACTAGGCAACTCTATCACAAATGTCTCCTCCTTCTTCTCACCTCCCATCACCCTACCACCCCTTATTCTCATCTCCTCCCACCCCACTGAGGAAAAAGAAAAAAAAATCCTTATAACAAATAAAAATAATCAAGCAAAAGAAAAAAAGAAAAATCCTTGTAACAAATAGATATAATCAAGCAAAAAAAAATAAGACGCTACATTGGTTGAGCATAAAAATACTTGTCTTTTTGTGTAGTTTTAGCCTATTCCTACTCTATCAGGAGGTGAACAAATGTTTCATCATCCTTCTTTTGCAATCATGGTTGATTACTGAATAGATCAGACATTGTGTGTTTCAAAGTCACTGCTGTTGTTTCTGTTATTTTATTTTGTTACTGCTCAGTCGTTTTAGTCACGTCTGACTCTCTATGACCCCATTTGGGGTTTTCTTAGCAAAGATACTAGGGTGGTTTGCCATTTTCTCCCCAGTTCATTTTACAGATGAGGAAACTGAGACTAACAGGGTTAAGTGACTTGCCCAGGGTCACACAGCTGGTAAATGCAGGAAGTTAGATAGAGGATGAGTTTTCCTGACTGCAGGCAGGGCACTCTATGCAATATGGTGCCACCTATCTGCCCCATTGTTTTATTTTACAATGTGGTTATATTATATGTTGTCATATATTATATTATATATTGTAAATATTATATTTTATATTACATTGTATTACATATTATGCAATATATTATATAATAGTATATATTATAATCGATTATTAATTGTTCTCTTAGTTCTATTAGCTACATTCAGCATCAGTTGAAAGAAGCCTTCTCAGATTTCTCTGAAATTGTCTCTCATAATTTCTTATGGTATAACAATATTTTATTACATTCATATACAGTAACTTATCTAGCTATTCTTCAATTGATAGACATCCCCTTAGTCTCCAGTAGTATGGCCCTAGGAGTGACATTAATAGATCCTGGCTGACTTATTGCTGGCTTTTCTTAATGGGTACTAATTAGTAATTCTTACAAATGAAGATGCCCTTACTAACTTCCTCTGTATCTTTGCTCACAAAATGATCTCCAAATGCATATCTGCCTGTTCAATTCCTATTGATCTTTCAAGATCTAAACCAAGTCCTACTTCCTCCTAAATCCATTTCGCTAAAATTGATCTCCTGCTGCTATAATATTTCATATTCAGCTCTCTGAGCTGGGTATAATGTTTCATTCTTGTAATTCCTGCTACAAGGGAGGCTGGTTAAGCTCACAAGCTCTAAGCAGCAGTAGACTAAGCTCATTTGATGTCTACGTTAAGCTTGGCATTAAAATGGTGAGCCCCTGAGAATGGATGATGGGGAAGAGCTAAGGGAGGAATACAAATTTCTTAAGGAGGGACAAATCATTCCCAGTAAGAAAATAGAGCAAATAGAAGCTCCCATGTTGATCAAAGTGGAACTAAGCCTGTGAGGAGCTCCGAAAATCCAACCTGGGCAAGATAGGAAGACCCAATCTTTAAAAAATAAAATAAAAATTCAAAAACACTCTCTTAATTGCTCACTTGACCTTAAATTATATGCTACGTGATATTGTGTATGTAAATGCCCTACTGTGAATGACTTTTTTTTGTGCAGATATATACTATTGATGTCCACCTAATTCTTCAATGTTGTAGCCTATTTCTTTATTTCATCGCACAATGGAAAGAACGTAGGATTGGGAGTCAATGAATTTGATGCTTAAATCCTGGCTCTACCTTTAATTACCTATAAGATTTTGGACAAGTCCCAACCTGTCTGAGTTTCAGTTTCCTGATCTTTAAAATAAGGGAGTTATACTCTTGGATTAGATGACCCCTGAAGTCCCTCCTAGTTCTAAATCTATTATCCTGTGATCTTAAGGGACTTTAGATGTCACCTAGCCTATCACCATCAGTACCCCTTATTTTAAAGGAAAGCTAAATTTCAGAAATGGATAATGACAGGCAAGCCATATGTAATAGAGATGCACAGTTTTATGCATAATCTCTTTTTCTTTTTTACTTTGTATATGGAAATGCTCATTTTATTTGAGTTCAGAATTATATATACGTGTGTGTGTGTGTGTGTGTGTGTGTGCATGGCAGACATCACTAGATTTGGATGCCAGGACTGCACTACTGATTCCAAATCCAATGGCTATTTCAAATAAGCCATAGGTATGACCTATAATCATGTACCAGAAAAAAAGTAATTGACCGAAATGGGAATAGACTCAATTGCTTTAGCCTTATTTACACAGTTTGTGAACCAACAGTTTGGGGAGAGAGAAGGATTAATAGTCAATGGCTCGATATGAAGAGTGAGAGATTTGCCTTAGTGCTGTGTGGACCAGTGTTTGATGCAGTGTGATTTTGTATCTTATTTTAAGTAGAACATAAATAATAAAATAAGCAGATCTAGAAATCGAATCAGTCATATACACGGCCACCTACATAGTCTAATCTGAGTAGCGCCAAGTAGCAGCAGCACCAAAGTCCTCCTGACCCATAACTCATTAGGTATGAGTTAAATAGAAGGCCCTGAGGTCTTCTCCAATTCTTATAATCTATGACTCTGATTGTATGACTCAGTATCTTCCCTAACAGTTCTCCAAAATAATGCTGACCAACTTAACAATTTTACAAAAAGGGAGAGAAGGCATTATGTCCACAAAGATTTCTCATGGGAATGTTTGTGGACAAGCACTAAGCTGTGTCTAAGAGACCTAAAAGGGTGGAGGAAATGGGTGTGAAAATAAAAAATAAGAAATTAAACTCTGGGGAAAAAATGTCAAATCCACCTCTCATTGGTAAAAATAATCTGAAGCTTTGTTAACTTCTAGGTGAGAGAAACCTGGAAAGCAGTAGCACCAGATGACAGGGTGATAGCAGAGAGAATGTTAGAGGCATCTGCAGCACGGTGCCTTAGCTAAAGCACTCGGGCTATTCTGAGCTGTGGCCCAAGCTATGTAGGTTTGAGTTACAGAAGAGTCAGGAGATAGCCACTCGGTGGGGTAAGGAGGGCTGAAACTCTGTACCACCTTTGACGTATCTCTGAGGCAAGAGAGTAAGGCTACACTGGAGGGAATCCAAAAAAGGAATGATTAGGAAAATGAAAGGATTCCTTCAGGAGGCAGGAGCAAAGCCACTAGAAATAAAGAGCTCAGCAAAACAACCAGAGGACAGAGGTGGGGGATGGGAGGAGCCTCAAGAGAGTTCCTGGAAAAATGCAATTCAACTCCAGTAGTAATAATATCTCACTTTTATAGAACACTTTAAGGCTTACAAAGTTCTGTGTAGTAATCCATCTATTATTATTCCCATTTTACAGATAAGAAAGCCGAGACTCAGGAAGGTTGAGTGCTGTGTGACTGAAACTTTTTTCCTCCAATGTTACCAATGATTTCTTAATTGCTAACACCAATGACCTTTCCCTGAGACCTCTCTGTAGCTTTGGATACTATTGACTACTTCCTCATCCTGTATACTCTTTCCTGCCTTAGCTTCCAAGACTCGCTTCTCCCTACAGGTTTCCTCCTACCCATCTGACACTACCATGATTCTTCTCTGCATAGTAGTAGTAGTAGTAGTAGTAGTAGTAGTAGTAGTAGTAGTAGTA
>NW_027187330.1:14660413-14705188 GCF_028583685.1 Petaurus breviceps papuanus
AGTAGTAGTAGTAGTAGTAGTAGTAGTAGTAGTAGTAGTAGTAGTAGCAGCAGCAGCAGCAGCACAGTCATAATATAACAACTAGGTAGAGCAGTGGATAGAATGCTGGGCCTGGGGTCAAGATTAGAGTTCAAATCCAGCCTCTGATACTTAACAGTTGTATGACCTGGGCAAGTCACTTAATCTGCCTCAGTTTCTTCAGCTGTAAAATTAGGACAATAATGGCACCTACATCCCAGGGTTATTATGAGGATTAAAATGACATAATATTTATAAAGCACTTAACATGGTATCTGGAATATATTTGGTGCTTGATAAATGCTTGTTTTCTCTCCCCTTGAGTCATCATAAATTTTCCACCCAGTAAGAGTGGATTTTCTTCAGGGCTGGGGTATCCTCTTCTGCTCATATGCTATGTCTCTGTCTCTCTGTGTCCCCATCCCTCTTTCTTTCTCTCTCTGTCTATGCCTTTGTCTCTCTCTTTGCCTCTGTCTCTGTCTTTGTGTGTGTCTATCTCTCTGTTTCTCTCTTCCTTCTCTCCTCTCTCTCTCTCCCCACGATCTCTCCCCCCCATATCTCTCCCCCCATATCTGTCTGTCTGTCTGTCTGTCTGTCTGTCTGTCTCTCTCTCTCTCTCTCTCTCTCTCTCCCCCGCCCCACCCCATTTCATTATCTCCCATAGGTCCCAACTATTATTTCTATATAGATGACTTCCAAATCTTGTCATAGTCTTCTTTGTGACTTCATGCCCCATCACTATCTCCAGCATCAGCCAGCCTGGATGCCACTGGGGACAAGACCCCTCCAATTTCCTCCTAGTTACCTCTGGTCCTGTGCCAGAGGCATCCCCAGTACTGGTCTACCATAGGCATAAGACCACCTCTACTCCTCCCTCCCCTTTAGGGCCTTCTCCAACACAGGTAAGGAAGAATTTGCTACCTCCTGTTCTCCTGCTCCTGACCACTGTGAGGAAGGACTCTTGGGGTATCACAAAAAACAGCATCACCATCTGCCAAGAGGCTGGACCATGAGGAAGAACATCAAACAGTCTAATCATGTGTCTCCCTTGATGGCCCTCTCTCCAACCACTGTTAACTCCTGTGGATTCAATCCTCAGTGGTCAGCACAGTCACATATCTTGCACTCTTCCAATTCCAGTGATTCTAACTCCCTATCTGCCTGTTCCCTGGCTTCCATCCACTTCAACCCAATCCCTCTCCCAATGCCCCCACTCCAAATCTGAATACTTCTTCCATCTTGCCCTCTGTAATTCCTGCTCTATAATTAAAATGTCTTTCCTCTTAAGCCTCCTCCTTTCTCGCTTCTACCATATTACTATCACTCTCTGAGACCTGGCTCATTACTGATGGCATCCATTCCCTTGCCACTCTTTTGAGAACTGGTTATATTTTCTTTTACATCCCTGACTCTGTGGTCTTGATGGAGGAGTGGAAATATTCCTTATTCCTCATTGCCACATCAAGACTCTACCTCTACCTACAACTCCACCTGGTTCACACTATCCAAATTTATCACCCAATCTAGATCCTAATGATACCTCCTGATGCCCCCAGGACATTCTTCATCCTTTCTCAATGAAGTCAGTCCCTGGCTCAGAGTCTTTTTCACTCCCCCCCCCCCCAATCCTGCCCTCATACTAGAGGACTTCCTGTAACTATTTCCATAATACTTTAACTTCCTAGTTGCTCAATCTACCCAGTTCCCATGACCTACTCCTCAATCCACCTCAGTTGCAGAGTGATCATACAGTTAATTTTGTCATTAACCAAGTGTTCCACTTCAATGTTTACAAACTATAGTATTCCACTATCTGATCATGATTTATCATTCAACCTTTCCTTACGCCTCACCACCCTGAAGCCTTTTCCTTGTTTTTCACTGTGACCTTCATTCCTTCCACATTTCAATATTTTTCCAGATTATCATTCTCTTCCCTTCCTTATCTCAACTCCTTGGTAAACTAATTCAATTTTCCATATATTCAGATCCCTTGTCTCTTTTCCTAACATTGATTATGTCTTGCCAAAACTCCAACTTGGATTACACCTGCCATCTGCTTTCCTTCTATCCACATGCTTCTGAACAGCACTAAAGAAAAAAAAAGCACAAAACCATGTTGAATGGACCCACTACAAATTTCTGTTATCTACTCTCAACTGAGCCCACAGGAGCCTTCAACAAGGCAATTATTCTACTTATCCTTAATATGTTCATTCTTCTGCTCTCCACAGTGGCTATTCCAAATCCAGCACCCATCTTCCCACACTCTCAGCTGAGGACACAGCTTCATACTACACTGAAAACAACTCCTTCTTCCCTCCTCCTTCTTTCATATCACTCAGACATCTGCCCCCATCACCTCCTTCATTTCAGTGTCTGATAAAGAGGCAAGCCTTCTCCTTGCCAAAGCCTGTAACACCCCTGCATACATCCTTTATCCCATCCCTATCTATGTTCACTTCAACAGATTGCCTTCCTATCCTCACTCTCTCAATAATCATCAATCTATTCATTCTTTTGCTGTTACTGAGGTCTTTTCCTTCCTAAAAAAATGACTTCAGTAGATCCTTTCATCCAAAATTGTTTCCTGTATCACTCCTCTCTTCAGCCAAACCTCCTAAGAAAGTCATTTATTCTTGGATCTTTGTTTCCTCTCCCATAATTTTCTACTGAATGCTAGAATATGACTTTCATATTATCATTATTAATTAATTTCATATACTCATTATTAACTGAGACTGATTTCTCCCAAGTGACTAATGGTGTAAGGGTAGTTAGGTGGCACCATGGACAGAGCACTGGACCTGAAGTCAGAAAGACCTAAATTCAAATCAGGTCTCAGTCACTTACTAGGTATATGGCCCTAGTAAGACATTTAACTTCTGTCTGCCTCAGTTTCCTCAACTGCAAAATGGGATTAATAATAACACTTACTGGGGTGGCCAAGTAGCACAATGAGTAAGAGCACCAGCTCCAGTGTCGGGATGACCTGGGGATCAAATCCGGGCTTAGACACTTAGCACCCACCCAGAAACACCTGACTGTGTAACCTTGAGCAAGTTACTTAACCCCTATTGCTTTAAAAAATAATAACAATAATAACACTTACCTGCCAGGGTTATTGTGAGGGTCAAAGGATACACTATTTGTAGTACACTTAGCACAGTGCTTGGAACATAGTAGGCACTTAATATATGTTTATTCCCCTCCCCCCTTCTTTTAACTTTTAAGTCTTTTCTCAATCACCATACTGCTTGACCTCTGTAGCATTTGACACTGTTGATCACTTCCAACTGGATACACTGCCTTCTCTAGTTTTCAATGGCCCTGCCTCCCTACCTAGGCCCTTGGTTCTCCTTTTAGTGTCTGCCCTCCTCTGGGCCTTCATCAGTGGGAGGGGTCCTCAAGGTTCTGTTCTAGGCCCTCTTCCCTTTTCCCTCTATCATTCTCATGTGATTGTGTCATCAGCTCTCACAAGTTCAATTATAATCTCTAAGCAGATTATTCTCAGATCTCTGTAGCTATCCCTAATCTTCCCTGAACAATTTTCACAGGTGACAAACTGCCTGTTTAACATCTGACAGAACCAAAACAGAACAGATTATCTTTTCCCCCAAACTCTCTCCTTTTCCAAACTTCTCCATGTTATCAAGAACACCACCATACTCCTAGTTCTGAAGCATTGCAACCTTGGTGTCATTCCTGAATCCTCACTGCCCCTCACCCCAAATATCCAACCAATTACTAGCCTTCTCCTCTCTGCCTTTACAGCATCTCTCATATAAGTCTCCTTCTCTCCCTTCACATAGCTGCCATGCTAGTTCAGACCCTCATTACTTCTCACTTGGACTAGTACAATGTCCCCTTAATTGGTCTCCCTGCCTCAAGCCCCTCCCTATCCTCTAACCCATCCTTCTGCCATGAAGCTTCCAAAGTGACTTTTCTAAAGTATAGATCTGACTGTGTCTTCTCATTATTCAATAAACTCCAATGCTT
Source organism: Petaurus breviceps papuanus (assembly GCF_028583685.1). NCBI lineage: Eukaryota > Metazoa > Chordata > Mammalia > Diprotodontia > Petauridae > Petaurus > Petaurus breviceps. Next base: position 14,664,431 of record NW_027187330.1, read on the forward strand.
CCCTATTATGTCTAGTATCAAATGTAAAGTTTGACCTTTAAAGGTCTTCTTAAAATCACCCCTTCAGACCTTCCTGGTTTTCTTTTATTTTACTGTCCTCTACCCATTCTATGATCCAGTTCTCTTGGCCTAATTGCTATTTCTCAAAGAGAACACTCCTCCTCCCATCCCTGGGCCTTTTCACTGACTGTCCCCTTTCTTGCCCATCTCACCCCTGCCTCTTAGTTTTCCTAGATTCTTTCACGACTCAACTGAAACATTACCTTTTTGCCAAAGGCCTTTTGGAGTCCCCCATCCCCCAGTTATTAGTGCTTTCTACTTTCAGATTACCTCCCATTTTCTCTGTATGACTTGTGTGGACCTAGATATTTAAATTTTGACTCTCCCTTTAGAATAAGAGTGTCTTGAGAGCAAGGGCCATTTTTTATCTTTCTTTGTATCCTCAGTACTTAGCACAGTGTCTGGCACTTAATAAGTACTTAGTAAATTCTTACTGACTTGACCACGTAGCCTATTGCCTGCTGAACATATACGTGTGTGTGCACGTGTGTATATATATATGATATATGTATATATATATATATATATGTATATGTTTACCTGGATGTTTCATTGGCATCCAATGGGATACAATGGGAAAGATTATTGGATCTAGAATTAGAAGACCTTGGTTCAGCTTCTGGGTGTGTCATTTATTCCTTATGTGACCTAAGTCAATATATTTAATATCTCTGAGCTTCATTTTTCTCATTTGTAAAAAGATTGGCTTGGACTAGACAGTCCATAAAGTTTCACTCAGCTCTAAATATAAACTATGATATGAAATTCAATATAACCAGAATATTATCTCCACTCTCTACCCCAAACCTGTTCCTCTTTCAACTTTTCTATTTCTGTTGAGAACATTGCCATCCTTACATCTGCCTGAATTCTCAAACTTAGAATCACCCCTGACTTTGCCCTTTCCCTCATCATTCATGTCTAGTCAATCACCAAGACTTCTCAATTCTGTCTCAAAATCTCTTGTAATTGTCTCCCTCTCCCATTTACCACTACTCTACTTCAGGCCCTCATCACCTGTCACCTAAATTATTCCAACAGCCATCTAATTAGTCTCAATACTTTAAGTCCATTTGCTCTCCACTCCAAGTTCTATACAACTAACAAATATTCAGAATGTTAACTTCCTGCTCAGAACTTTGCAGTGCTTTCCTATTGCTTCTAGGAAGTGGTATTCTAATAAATGCTTAACAACCAGCTTTCTGGGAAATACATATATACACATATACACGTATGTATATGTATATATATGTAAAACACTTTTAAGTTTAATCGTCATTTTTTTTTTTTGCTTTTTGGAGGGCAATTGGGGTTAAGTGACTTGCCCAAGGTCACATAGCTAGTTTTTGTGTTAAGTGTCTGAGGCCGGATTTGAACTCAGGTCTTCCTGACTCCAGGGCTGGTGCTCTATTCACTGTGCCACCTAGCCTCCCCCTTTAATCCACATTTTTAAAATATTCAAGTTCTCTTTCTTAAATCTAAACAATTGACCAAGTTCTGATTTATAGAATTTACCAATTTCCACTAAAAATTTAACAATCCACTCTCCAGAATCAGTTTGAGCTGGCTCTAGCATACACCTAACTCTACAATAACATACAAAAGTATCAAAATCCCTCTACAATCGATCTCCAATCACACTTTATAGACCTATACATTGCATCATTTCACCCATCTTCTGTTCCAACCAAACTGACAGCTCTTCCCAGAACCTGACATTCCATTTCCTGCCACCATGACTATGCACAGCTGTCTCCCATGGCAGAATTGGATTCCCCCCTTACCTTCACTTTTAGAACCACAGATTTAGACCTTCACGTCACCTCAGAGGTCATCTAAGTCCCACTCCCTCGTTTTAAATATAAGGAAACTGGAACCCTGAGAAATTAAATGACATTTCTAAGATCCCATTGGTAATCAAAGTGCCTGGCTGAGTTTTAACACCAAGACTCCAAATCCAATACTCTTTCCCCTTCCATCTGTCCTAGATATATGTATTAAAGTTAAAAAATCCTTGGGTTACTCTAAATGTACCTAAATACTCATACAAACACTCGATTGATTGAGCACCTCTTGGGTGTCTAACACTGATCTCAGATGCAGAGAGGATACAAGGGCTGCAGGATATGGTCCTCACTGTCAAAGAGTTTCCAATTTCATTGGAGAGACAAAATTAACACATATAGTCAACTAGAGAACAGCACAATATGGATGATTAGCAAGATCCCCAACTCCTGCTGCAACAGACATAGAAAAGAGAGCTCAGTGAGACACAGGAGGGTGAAACATGCTCAAATGGTTGGCAGGTGGAGAGGTGGCAAACACTAGAATGAATGCTATTAAAATTAGTAAGGTTTAAATTAAGCTTAATTGCCAAAATTAGCTGGTTTAGATAAGTATTCTTAAGAGAAACAGTTGAAAACCTGGGATCAAACCCAGAAAATGTGGGAATAATCATCCCCATATAGACCAGAGGTGCCAGAAAATGAGCTCTCTATTCTCAGTCTTTTTTTCTCACAGATGCATTTTTTTTTAACAATCCTGAGACGTTGGGCAGAAGCCATCAATCTATTAAACCATATGCTGCTGAAATTTTCTTTCTCACTGGCCACCCTCCCTTTCTCCTCTACCTAACCCAAGAAGCCCATCTATCTGGTGAGAGTGGGTCATTTTAAGGTCAAGCACAACAAGTCAAGGGACTGTTTTATTTCATTTTTGAGTTCGTGTCTCTAATGCTTAGCATCAATGCCTACCACATAATAGGAATTTAATAAATGTTTGGTGGTAGATTGAAGAAGACTGAGAGAAGTTTTTTGTCTCTTAAAAAGTGGGATTTGAATCAAAATTTTATAAGCAAACATCATAGCATGTAGGTGGGACAAGGGGATTCATCAAATCAAGTTTATATTTGTTTGGGAAAAGTAGATGTTGAAGGCAGCATGTAATATCGTTTGCTTGAAGATGTCTGAGAGAAGTAATGGGGAGGGAAAGCAAAATATTGGCTGAAGAAGCTAAAATTCTACATTCTTTGATGTCATTATTTGAACAGAAGAGTTACAATATGCAATATACGATACAATAAAAACACAGTCATCTTTGCAAAATGGGAGAGGGGGCTATACACTTAGACATTAACACTTCAGGGACACTCCATTTCAACAGTTTGGGCTCTCCTTCTACTGACACAAAACATAACTCCTCTACAACTTAACTGGTGCTCTTGGAATATAGTTGTTCTCACAGCCTTGTTGGTTTCTAGCCCACCTAGGGATAACTCTCTTTAAACTTTGCTAGGCTAGTGCAGCTAGGTGGGACAGTGGATAGAATACCAAGCCTGAAGTTAAAAAGACTCATCTTTCTGAGTTCAAATCTGGCCTCAGATACTTACTAGCTGTGTGACCCTGGGCAAGTCACTTAACCCTGTCTGCCTCAGTTCCCTCTTCCGAAAAATGAAATGGAGAAGGAAAAGGCAAATCACTCCAGTATCTGCCAAGAAAAACCCAAATGGAATCACAGAGCCAGATACGGCTGAAGAACAAGAAGAAGGCTGATCCTAACCACAAATATACCACTCATTCCCAGATTCCCAGATCTGAAGCTTTTCTAGCCCAGTATGACCTACTAGAGCTTGTACCATTACAGGTGGCCCTTCAAGAAACCAGAATCACCCTCTCCCCATGAACTGTTGAGATATCAGGTTAAGACAGCTGTTCTTCTACAAATGGCTCTATATAATATGATTATGTTCCTAAACCACAATTCTGCTCTTCAGGAAAAGAACATCTCTTTATTCAAAACCACAACCAAATGGAAACTTGATAGGAAAATGAGCTACCTTGTATGTGCAAAGAAACAGAGAGATCTGGGTTTGCTGATATCTTAGGACCTTTTGCAAATGGCCATGAGATGTAAGAAGGGTAGACTGTTTCCCTGAGTAAATGTGACAAAATCAATCAGCCGCCTTTTCATATATGCTCCTTTGGAGGCTGTTTTCTAGCCAATGAATTCCAGAATAACTGGGCAGAAGTCCTAGCTTTTTTTTTCCAAACTAAAAAAGTATCAGGTTAAATTGAGTGACAGATTCCTCTAGGCAACACTGGAGGTAAATTTGCTCTTTAAGCTGCTATTGAATCACAAATGTCACCAGTTCAGTTGATTGGGGACTATAAGAATATTGGCTTCTTTCCAAGGTAGCATCCCTTAAAAATGAAAACAGGACAGTGAGGTGGCACAGGAGATAGAACACCAGGCCTGGAGTCAGGAAGACTCATCTTCACGAGTTCAAATCTGGCCTTAGACATTTAGTAGCTATAAGATCCTGGGTAAGGCATTTAACCCTGTTTGCCTCAGTTTCCTCTTCTAGAAGGAAACAGCAAACCTCTCTAGTATCTTTGCCAAGAAAATCCCAGGTAGACTCACAAAGAGTTGGATTCAATTAAATGACTGAACAACAAACAAAAGAAAAGAAGACAAGAGGAACCTCAGAGCCAAAATTAAAGATGAGAGCCCAATCCAGCTGCTTTTGAAACAGACCTAAACTTAAAGTCCAGAGACCCACATCTGAACCCCAGCTATGCTGTTTACACTGTGACCTTGGGCAAATCACTTTCATTCTGGCCTCAGTTTCTTCAACCATAACATTAGGAGGTTGGACTAGATGACCTCTAAGTCCTTTCCAGCTTCTGATCTCTGATACTGTGTAAGCTACTATCTTTGCAGCTTAAAATCCTAGACCATCTAAGCTAGATCATCTAAGCTAGCACCAGTGATCCCTAGCAATCTGAACAGTTTGGGCCAACTCCCCACTTCCTTCCCAACCTCCTACTGTTCTTAGATAAAAAAAAACAAACATGAAAACTAGCCATGTGACCTTGGGCAAGTCACTTAACCCCCATTGCCCTATCCTCCTCCCTCCAAAAAAAAAAGAAAAGAAAAAAAAACCATGTAAGACCCTGAACTAAGGGTCCTTGATCCCCCAGGAATACACAAATGTGATATATTCTCCTGGGGACCATCTAAAGGTGTAGATCTCCAAGGAAGTACACAAACACACACATAATCAAAAAGAGGGCAGGACCCACAACACTGAAAGTGGAGAATTTCCATAATCCTACAATCCTGATAAGTTTATTTGAAACCAACGAGCTTCATGCTGAAATAACTTGTCTGAGGTAATGGGTGAAAATGGCCAGAAGCAGATCACCAGCAGAAGAATCTAAGAGGTTGGGCTCCTCTTCAGAGGACATCTGCTTAGTGAAGACACATCCCCAGGCCCTCATGCTTTCTTTGTCCCAGCAAGTTGGCAATGTGGCTTCCATTGATCCTTCTTGCAGAGGGGGCATGATTCCTTGTGAAAGATTTACATGATGGAGCAAGAAAATGGCTCCCTGCCCTCAGTTAAGAGATGTTTGTATTGCAGAGCGGTGCAAGGTCTTAGGTCTGAGTTCCCTTTTGTAGGTCTGAGCTTACATTTTGGCCACAGACTGCACTGTCCCTGAGCAACCATTCCAAAATCTCATTGCTATTATTCACAAGGGGAGAAAGAACAGATGTAAACCCATGCCTTCCAGTAGAAGAACCCCTCAGAGTGTCTTTGCTACCAAAGCATCAGTAATATCATCTTCATAAGCAAAACACAGCACATAGCAGTATCATTGTCCCTGTTTCATAATGAGGAAATTGAGGCTGAGAGAGGGAAACTGCCTTCCCTTGAGTGTCATAGGTAGTAAGTGGCAGAGCCAGGACTTAAGCCTTCCAAGTCCAAGCACAGCACTCTTCCCATTACAGTCTCCCCAAAGATAAATAGAAGTGGGCTCCACAATGGGCTTGGGAAGTAAAAATGCTGGCTGTGAATGGCACCAGATGATCCTAACCAGAGATTTTAGGCACATGGTACAAACAAAAAATTCGAAGATGCCATGTGGCCTCGAGATGACCTTTTCCTTGCTAGGAATATTTTTGTCTCCTATGTCTGCAAAAGGAAATCCTCCCCAAACTTAAAGATTTAACTCTAATGACTCATCTAAAGGACAAGACTTAGAAGAGGGATTTGGCTTATTCCACTTGTTCAAGAAGGCCAAACTAAGGGTTCGAGCATCAGTAGACATTGCAATAAGATAGATTTAGACTCAAAATAAGGGAAAAGTTCCTAAAAATCAGAGCTATGTGTAAACAGAATGGGCCACCTCAGGAGATAATGAGTTCCCCATCACTAAAGGCATGCAAACAGAGGCAGAATGAGGACTCATCAGAGATGTTATAAAGGCAGCTCTTACTCATATTGTAGTTGAATCAGATGGCCTCTGAAGTTGCCTTCAGCTCAGATTTTGTGACTGTGATTTCCCCAAAAAATACATCATACCCAGAGAATAAATATCTCACTTACTCAGAGAAAGTCAAATCACCATTTGTTTGCCTTTGTCAATGGAATTTCTTAAAGAGAGGGAGAATGAAAAGGAGGGAGGAGAGGAGGGAGGGAGAGAGAGAGAGAGAGACTGCATATACAAGTCGTATCATGCTCAGGCCTTGATGCTTTAGAAATACTACCTCTGCTCCTTAGTATAGGCAGGTATTAAAAGTGCAAAGCCTTTGGTCCAATTTTGGGTTCCATGGACCTCTTCGCTATTGCTTCAGGAAAGAGGAATCCAGCCAAACTATCCCAAGAAGGGCAAGTTCCTGTCAGACATCAGTAGGGAAGCAGGGGTGGCTGACTCCATCAAGTACAGTCAGCCTGGGGTTAGGGCACCAGTGATCCTGACCTTCCCTCATGACAGGGAAACTGAAACTGGATGGAGGAGGAGGAGTGTGGTTTGAGCAGAACCTTTTGGAGATTCTTCCCTAGCTTCCAGTGGCTCACATCCTCTTTTGGGGCACTAGCTTTATCATAACTGAATTTAGGCACTGTGGCTGTCTCCTTACAAGAAGTGACTAAGGGAAGCTGGGCACTGTCCTCCCATAGGAACTTGGGAACAGGACAGACTTCCAGGGGGTTGGATATTGACCTCTTTGGGTCCCTTCCACTGAAGAACTCTGTGCTGTAACAATATCACACAGCCTCTGCTCCACAGAAGTGAGGACTAGATCGTGCCTGATTCACTGTCTTCCTCTATTCTTTGTTTCCCATATCTGGAGAGGAAATCAAATAACGACCCACTTGACCCTTCTCGTTCATAATAATAACTGATATTTATAAGACTTCAAAGTTGTAAGAGTGCTTTGCATGTGTTATCTCATTAGAGATACATAATAACACTATTTCAATCCTTTCAGTCATGTTTGACTCTTCATGACCCCACCAGAGTGGTTTGCCATTTCCTTCTCCAGCTCATTTTACAGATGAGAAGCTGAGGTAGACAGGGTCACACAGCTAGTAAGTGTCTGAGGCCAAATCTGAACTCAGGAAGATGAGTTTTTCTGACTCCAGGCCACAAAATCTCTCCATTATTCCACCTAGCTACCCTGACAACCTTACTAAGAAGGTAAAACAGGTATTAATCTTATTCCCATTTTACAGATAAGAAAACTAAGGCAGAGAGGAAATTGATGACTTGCCTGTGGACACACAGCTCTTAAATGTTAGAAATGAATCCAGGTTTCCCTGATTCTAAAGCCAGCACTCCATCTGCTGTGCATTACAGCATGATCTGGTACTCCCAGCCTGGTGAGGCATGTACAACAGGTATTATTCCTATTTTAAAGATGAGGAAACAGAATCAGAGAGAAATTAAGTGATTATACAACTGGTAAGTATCAGAGGCAGGATCTCAACTCAAATCTCCCTAACTCCAAACCCAAAATCCTATCTACACTGCCATGTAACATGATAGACAAGGGGTCTATCTTGAAATCATAGTTTTGAGAAACCTGACTTTAGTCATGTCACCAATGGTTAGTTACTAGCTATGTTCAAGACACTAACTTCTCTGTGTTTCAATTTCCTTATCTATAAACTTGAGATAATAATCTTTCCAGTACCTCTCCCCACCCCACCCCCATCCCTCCTCCAGGCTATTATTAGAAAAACCTATGAAAAAGTGCATCTTAAAGGACCACCGAAATCTGTTATTAAGAAACACCAGTGACTGCACATAGCATACATCCTTCTTATTAGAATCTTAGCACCTCAAAGCAATTAGCAGAGGAGCCAGCTGAGGTCACATCTTCCAGTTCTGCAAAGACTCCCACGCCCATCGTTTACTTGTGATCTCAGCAGGTTCAGAGCTGCCAGATCACAGCCTGTCAATTAAATGGCTCCTCAGAGAGAGCCAGCTTTTTTTCCAGAGTCCCCAAAGATGGAGCGCATCTTGTAAGCACACAGCTTGCCTATTTATCTCACCACTTGTATCAAACCCCTCATTCCCCCTGGGGGGGACTCTTTAGAAGTGACTCTCACACTAACTGCATTTCTTTTTTCAAATCTGCTTCTCCCTCTGTACTGAAGACCCTTGATATTTAAAACTTCTTCATCTTTTTTGTTTTTTTAAAGAGTATATTCCAATAAAGCATCCTCTGTTCAGTTCTGAGGGGCAGGCCTCCCCCTCCTACTTTCAGAGGCCATTTAGGAGTTACTTTGCCTCTTAACTCCAATTTGCTACCCACTGACAGGCATGCCAGACCGAAGATGGTGGCTCATCGCTCTCAAATTGAAGGTCCCCAACGATTCTGCCAAAGGTGTCATATATGCAAATTTGTAAAAAAAAAAAAATGAAATGGGTGAGCTTTTCTGGACTGTGCCTAGGCATCTTCAGGCATGCCCTTTGTATTTTCATCATGAGAAGAATGTGAGGAGGACAGGAGAAGGGAAGACAATGCTAAGGGAAGAGTTGATTTCTGTAGCCGGATCTCATAGGCTTGTTGTGAGGATTAAATGATATCAGTTATATAAAGCACTTTGCAGACAGTAAGACATTACAAAAATGTCAGCAATTGTTATTATTATAATGTGAAGCCAGACTTGGCTAGGCAGGTATTAGACTCAGTGCCTGAGTTAACATTTCAAAGTTAGCTCTGTGCAAGGAACATCACACTGACCAGGAATTGAGAGAGAGGTCTGGATAAGTTGTGGGACTGAATTAGGAACAAAGGATCAGAGATTCACAACTGGAAGAGTCCTCAGAGGCTAACTGGTCCAACCCCTCACTTTACAAATGACAGAACTTAAGACCAAGAGAAATTAAATCACTGCCCAAGGTCACATAGATGGTAAACAACAGAGTCAGGATTCAAACTTGGATCCCAATCCAGGACAGCACCAGCTACTGACTCACACCCAAATTATTTCTCTTGTTATTCTCTGAGAGGGGCAGGGAGAAGGGATATACTGGCAAATAGAGGTGATGTAAAAATAAAAGATATCAACAAAAATGCATTTTTAAGAAAAGAAAATAGATTGCAGAAATGGGGATCACTTGACTGAAGAAGAGATCATTAATATTTGTATCAATATTTCCAAATATCAGTGATACCACTGATCTGAGCACTCCCCTAGCTACTCCATACTTTAGTAAATTGTTTTACTAAGCCACTGTGGTCCAAAGCTTTCAACAACTAGTAGTCAACCCTCTGATTATGAGCCTCCTTGGACATTGGTCCTTGGAAAATAGACAAACCATTCATTGTGGACCAATACTTAAAAGTCTTTCATCTTGGTAGGACAAAACAGTACAGAACCCCACCATGATGAGCCATTAGAGTAAGACTGAAGTGTGGAGATTTTTAGTAAAAATGTCCAGCTTCAAGGAGGACCACTGAACTTCAGTCTGTCTCATTGTTTTTTCCCAGGGAGCTAAAGACAAAAAAGGACTTAAATTAACAAAAACAGTTCTTCTGCTTTTATCATTTGTTGCTTCTATGCTCACTGTAATCCCTCCTTTGTCATGAGCCATTGGCTCTGTAATGGGAATGCAAATTTGGAAGATCTTCCCTGCCCCTAGGCTAAAGTGCACCAGAAGCCTGGGGAGGGAGGCTTGTTTTTCAGTAGATACTTCTTGATTGGCCAGTGAGTCAATAAGGTTGTTACATTCTCTGAGCCAGGAGAAGGCTATATAAGCCCTGATGTGTAGCTTTGTTTTGGGGCTCACTTTGAGAAGTGTTCTGTGATTTGATATGGATTCTGGGAAGCCGTTTTCCTGAGCCCCCCGGCTTTGAAAAACCCAGAATGTGGAAACCCAGATGTTGACTGGGTATGGATGTAATGGTTGGACAGTTTGGAAATCTGTCTACTTGATGTTTCTGTCTTGATAATTATGCCTGTATACTTTGAGGTTCAGGGTGCTGACCTTTCTCCTGAACAAGGTAAATGATATATGTCTGACTGATTAAAGTAAGCTTGTTAACCCATTTTGAGTTGCTTTCCTTTAACAAAGCAGATCCAAGAACCTGTGTGAGCAGGCACCCTGGGGACACTGGGGTGCTTGCTGCAACAGGCTCCCACTACACCAATCTTGGTCTTGCCTTTGTCATTCAAAATCTAAGGCGACACTACTCAGCTTTGATTCTATTGCCTCTTTCTTTGACAAATGCAATACCATACTCAATGCCTCCATAAGAAAATGTCACTCCTGTGATGATTAACATCATGTATTGGGAATCCAGTGTAGCTATTTCAACTAACTAGTAGTTGGTAAATTTCTTGATGTTATGGGCACTACTGTGCACAGAGTGCCGGGCCTGGAGTCAGGGAGGCCTGAGTTCAAATCCAGCTTCAGACACTGTCCAGCTGTGTGACACTGGGCAAGTCACTTAATTTTTGTTTGCCTCAATATCAACTGTAAAACTGGGATAACAGCAGCACCTATCTCCTAGTATTGTTGCAAGGGTCAAATGAGATCATGTGTGTAAACCACTTAGAACAGTGGCTGGTACTTAATAAATGTTTATTCCCTTCCCTCCCTCTCTCCGTATTGGAGGGGTTTGGGTCACTTTTGCATTTGTATTCCTAGCCCCTAGCACAGTGCCTAGAACACAGTTGTTTAATAAATGCTTGTTCATAATTTAAATGACTGACCACAAAAGATGTAAAAGTTTGTTCTTCACAAAGATCTGGCCAGACAGCCATAAAGTCAATCCAAGCCTGATCCATGCTACTACTCCATACAGTAGACACGCCTATCTGAATGCTTCTGCTTTCAAACTCTCCATCAGCCACTCACTGAGACCCTAACTGGGAATGGAGAAAACTCTGCCTATTTCCCAGCTACCAACAACCACAATCCAACCACACACAGTATGTTGCCACACTGCAAACTGGCTAAAGAGATACTTAAGAATTCCTCAGGGTCATCATTACATATGAACCACAGAGTGAACCAACTCCACTAAGCTTTGCCCCCAAATACTAATCTGCTCCTCGGTGCCTGTCAGACAAACAAGAACACAGGTTTCAGTCCTCCAAAATAGATGCTGCAGACTCCCATTATACTGATGTGGCCTTTGGTGCATCACAGATGGAAAAAAAAAAGAATGAAGCCACAGATCACATCTGTTGGACACTGCAAGGAAGTGTGGGAATACCATCACTCCTGGACAGGTATAGGCATAAGGAACCACACGTTCATAGAAATCAAACAAAAAAGAACCCATTCTATCTGGGTAGGCAGTAAAAATTACCAGGCTGAAGTATTCATCAGTAATCATATTCATATAATCAAAAAGATTTTACATTAGGTTTCAAAGAACGGAACGCACGCACACACACACACACACATACACACACACACACATTTTCCCTCTCTGCCTCAAAGAAACAGGATAGGCGAACAGAACCAAATTGCTTTTAAATAGGAATTAGTTTCTATACAGTCATTTGCATTGTGGAGATTAATTAAGAGTGGTTTAAAATAACTGGGGCAGTCATAGCCAGTGGATTGGCAACATCAGATTTCTTCCTGTAGGCTCATTCATCATTGTTTTAACCATTATGACATTCCAGGCAATTTCCATTTGCTATCCATCTCCAGTTTGATGGCAGCCCACCTGGAATCATGGTGCCCTATCAAGTATTCTCTTGCTGGAGTGAGAACCAGCACTGCAGGTGACTCGAAGAAAAAAATAAAGCCCAGTGGGTACAGGGATGCCCAATGAGATCAACTCAAAAGATGGAGGGGCAGTGAAATGCACAGTGCTGCTTCCCAATGCTTAATGCTGACTCCAATCAATTAGACAGTTGACAAGTGTTTGTTGAGCTCAATACTCTGGTAGGTGCTGACTCCTCAAGGAAATTTTTCTTTTGAGAATAGGAATAGAACGTCCATTGGATGTATGTAAAGTTCTATTTTATATACTGTTGGAGCTTTTCAAAAGAAATAGCAGGCATGTCTTCATAGGATCATAGGTGTTAGAACTGAAACAAATGTATAAATAAATAAAAAAGCATTTATTTAGACTTTACAATGTGCTAGGCACTGTGCTAAATTGTGGGGATTCAAATCAGGCAAATAAGACAGTCCCTACCCTCAAGGAACTTCCATTCTAATAAGGGAAGGCAGTACAGAGCTAGAGACAGAAAATGAGTTTAGCAAAAGGTAAACTCAAGTCCGGACATAGCATAGACATGGACAGAAAGTGGCATGCTAAGCCTGAGACCGGGATTAGGTAAGGTGAAAGTTCACCATGCAAAACCTAGGAATATGCAAAACAGGAATAGGAGTCTGAGTTCTTAGAAGAAGAGGAGAAGCCCAGGGTTGCAGATAGCATGGTATAGAAATGAAGAAAATGAACACAGAGGTCCTCTCTAATCTTGTGTATCTATATCTGAACAAGAACACTTTCTATGACATATCCAAAAAATGGTCCTTGAGTGTCTGCTTGAAGTGGGGGAACCCACTCCTCCCCCCAAGTGAGCCCATTCCACATTTGGATAGCTCTACCTTTTGTTGTCTTAAATCAAGCCCTTTTACCTTTTTGCAACACAATGCTTCTGATTCTACTCTCTAGGGATAAGAGCAAATTGATTTATTTTTCTATTTGAGGATCATTGTATAGACAGATGGATGGATGGATGGATGAAAAAAGTTTCTTAAGTACTTTCTCTGTATCTAAAGTCAAAAGGGACCTTTGAATCAATATAATATAATGCCTGCATTTTATGAATCAGGGAATTAAGATCACAGAAATTAAGGAACTTGCTAAAGTCACACAGATAGTTCCAGAGGTAGAATTTAAACCCAAATCTTCCCATGCCAGAGCCAGCACTCATTATAGCTTGCCTTCTCTGCTCTCCCTAAGTCTTCTCTTCTCCAAGCTATAGAACTTTAATCCTTCCAACCATTCCTTATATAGCTTGAACTTGTAGCCCATTACCACTGATAGCTTTCATCTGAACATTCTCCAGCTAATCTGTGCATTCTCAAAAATGTGGTGCTCACAATCAATCAATCAGTAAGCATTTATTAAGTCATAACTGTGTTCCAAGCATTCTGTGGCCAGAAGGAATATAATCATCTAAGTTACATCCTTGGGGTCACATACCGAAATTCTTGCCTTTCCTTTTAGTCTTAGGTAACTAATTATATCTATCCTAACTTGGTGTGACTTGCCCAGTTAGCAGAAGAAATTGCATCATCCCCAAAGAAAGACTTCATTTTGGCATTTGGTCCTCTGATTTCACTGATAAGGAAACACCCTCTATCATTATAGATTGGTAACACTGTACCTTGGATTCCTGGAAAATTGCCTGGGTCTGGATCATTGAGAAAATAAATGACTTGTGCAGGGTCAGCTTGTGTCAAAAGTGAGACATGAACCTACCTTTTCCTGACTCCAAAACCAACTCTGTCCCCTACAACACATTGTCTCTTATGTGAAATTATAAAAAGACTTCCTAATCCTGGCAATATTTTAATGGCTTTTTAAATCAATCAAGCCAATCAAAGATGGATTCCATTGTTCCAAATGATCACCACACTAGAACAGATTTTCTTGAAGAAATGATTTTCAAAACTGGGGAAATTAATTTACAGATGTTCATTACTGACTAGCACCTTCTTCCCCAATACTTAGCACAAGGGTTTCTCATATACAGTTGGACATGCTACTACATCAGGCACATGCTCCAACAGAAAAAGGTCACCATAGAAGGTCATTGTCCCTCATCAGGGAACGAATTTCAATGAGCTTTACTTATCCTCCTTCATCCCTCTTATTTGCCATTATAAAGTAATCCACTATTACAATACAATTGTGTATTTTCAGTCATTGAAAAAAAGTGTCGCAAACTAGACTGAACCAAATCATTAAGCAACTATTGAGTCCCCATGGATGCTCACTAGTGTGCTGCACAAAGTGGGAAATATAAACAGTGCAAAAAAGAAAATTTTAAGTTTATTATGAGAGTTTCCTAATCATTAGAGTTGTCCCAAAGTATCAAGTTGCCCACCACTGGAGATCTTTAATTAGAGACTAGATGACCACTTGTCAGAAATGTCAGAAAGGAAATCTCTCCTTCAGGACATAGTTGAACTACATGATACCTGCATTCTGATCTCAATTCTGATATTCTGTTATTGAAAGCACACAGACCCTGCCCTCAAGATGCTTGCAATACAATAAGGGAGGTTAGAAATGAAGAAAATAAGAATTGACAATATACTAAAATTTAAAACTCTTTGATAATAAAACAAAATAACAGTAGATTACAATTATTAATTGCTAAGGAGCATAGAGACTGATTATATTTCCTTGAATCACTGAGCAGAATGTTTACATTTGGTAGAAATTAAAAACAATATTCTCAGAATTTCTCCCCTTCAAAAATTCTTTATTTATATTTTCATTTTAAATTGTGATATTGCTTTTCTTGTAAGTGGCCCTGAGATTACCTCTTGATATTAACTGATACTCACTTGATCCAAAGAACCCTGCAAAACAATACAAAGCAAAGGGTTCAAATCAGAGTCCCCATCAACAACACCTGTGAAATTTGCAAAATTTTCAAGGGTTTGTATATCCAAAATGCCACTGAGTATTTGAAAGACATCACAATAAAGATGTTCCTTTCTGCCATTCCAGTTGTGGGGTGAATGATCATGGACAGCCAGGACAGTAGAACCTGGATATATGTTTATAAGTTGTATTCTGAAGGTCTGTTGGACATACTCAAAAATGTGATTTCTGAGGATCAAGGGTTTGGATGTGGATTCTCTAATCATTTACCCTCTCCTGTATAGTGTGGCTCCCAAAATACCCAGGCATGCCTTCAAACCTCATGGCCTTATCAACCTATAGAGTGATGCCCCAAAACCCCAATAGTATTGAGGAGATCCTTATAAGAAAAAATGAATAAATTATTCCTAAGCCATGAGATAATTTTGCCCAAAAGAAATTGAAAAAATAAAATCTTATGGAAGAATATAGATGAAAATAAAAATAGAATTGAAATTTCATTAAATTTCTAGTATGTGCTTAAACCAGAAATCTAATCTGATGTTTCAGAGAAACAATCAAGTAGACAGCAGCAACCTGTATAGCTCTGTTTCTGATATTGTTCTAAGCCTGCCACATCTTCCTCTCTCATCTCTGCTCAGACAAACCCTACCCATCTCTAAAGACCAAAGTTAAGTCTCTGTGTCGGGCTTTGACTCTTGGCATCTGAGTGGACCTCAAGGTGAGTCAATGGTACACTACAAAAAAAGCACATTGAATAGTTTGGTGTCTGGAACTGGGAAGGTGATAAAGGATCATAGATTTAGCACAAGAAGAGACCTTTAGCCCTCTGATTTCATAGATAAGGAAATTGAAGCCCAGAAGAAAGGGAGTAATAATGTGTTAGGGGTCACACGATCATTAAATTTCTGAGGAAAGATTTGAACTCGGGTTCTTCCTGACTCAAGGCCTAGTGCTATATCCATAGTTTCTGTGCATTCTTCCCTGGTCTGCTCAGTTAACATCTTAAGTATCATGCTCAATTGATGCCACATTTTAAGAAGGACATAAATTGAAAAGCAAACACTGTGAGAGGTCTCAAGTTCATTCCATCACTTCAAAGACATGTAGCCTGGAGAAAAGCCTTCAGAGGAAATGACAGCTGCCTGCAAATATCTAAAGGGCTAGAAATGGAAGAGATTAGACTTGATAGGCAAAGCAGGAGTAATGGGTAGAGGTTATAAAGAGGCAGAAGAAGGCTCAAAGTAAGGAAAACCTTCCTAACAAATAGAACTGTCCCAAAGTAGATTAGGATGCCTGGGGAGGAAAAGGTTTCTGCTTCACTGTCTTTTTTTTTTTTTTTTTGCTTTTTGGAGGGGGGAGGGCAGAGCAATTGAGGGTAAGTCACTTGCCCAAGGTCACACGGCTAGTTTTCTGTTAAGTGTCGGAGGTCAGACTTGAATTCAGGTCCTCCTGACTCGAGGGCCGGTGCTCTATTCACTGTGCCACCCAGCTGCCCCCTACTGTAAGTCTTTAAACAAAAACTGGATGACTGCTTGTTTGCTATAACTCTGCCAGGTACTGTGCTAAACATTTTACAAATATCTCATTTGATTTTCACAAAAAGGCTGGGAGCTAGGTATTATCATTATCCCCATTTTACAGTTAAGGAAACAGAGGCAATTAGAGGTTAAGTAACTTGCCCAACGTCACACAGCTAGTAAGCATCTGAGATAGGATTTTAACTCAGATCTTCCTGCCTCCCAACATGGCATTCTGTCCACAAAGCCACCTAGGTGCCTTGAAGGCAAAGGGCTACCTCTTACACTCCCTAGTTTTTTTCCAAACCCATAGCACAGTCACCTGCATCCATCAGATACCGAAGGGAGAAGTGCATATTTCTGGTTTGGACAATCACCAAAACAAATGAGGCAATGAGGTTACACAATCCCTGAGGTCTCACAACTCCGAATTCTGTGATCCATCTGTGCATTGACCCTTTCCCATAAAATTCTAGGAAAACATCTCAACCAGGAGTTTACTATCCCATCACACACTTTGGAAAGCCCTATGAGATCAGTCTAACCCTGGCAGGTCATTAGCTTCTGGTGCTATAAATGATGACCAAAATCAAGGCAAGAATATTGAATTCACCTTGGCAAATCCCATCCTGCCTTTGGCTGCAGCCCTGCTCTCTTTCCACATCAAATTTTCATGAGCTCGCAGACAATGTTTCCACTTTGTATTGTTTGCCAGCAGGCTGAGAGCCAGAGTACTCATTCTGACAGGAGGCTTGCCTCACCAATACAAATCACCAAGTATCTGAGTACCTGCTGTATGCAAGGCACGGTGCTAATGCTGGGGTCACAAAGATGGGATATAATGCTGACCTCTGCCCTCAAGGACCTTACTAGAAAGGACAAGATTAAAAAGTGATGACAGAAAAAGGAGAGGAGCAAAGGATTCTAGGAAAATTCAAGGAGGTCATTTTCAGCTAGAGGAATCAAGGAAAGCGTCATTGAGGAAGTGGTCCTTGAGCTGGGCCTTGAAGGAAGAGAAGTACAAAGAGGAAATTTGTATTTCAAGGACAGAGGTATATCCTGGGAGAGAGTTCAGAGGCTATTTCAATGTTCAGGCAATAGCATATTAGGATGAAAGAAGAGCTAGCAATCCATTTTAACTGGATTGGAGAGTAGGTACGGAAAGGGCAATAATGTGAAATCAGGATAGAAAGGTCAGCTGATGCTAGATTGACATTTACGAAGGCTTTAAAACCAGGGTCAGTTTTTTGTATTTTATCCTCCCTAGGCAGTAGGGTGAAGGCATCGTCTACCTTCTATCCCTTTCCCCCTTGCTCCCTTCCCCTGACCCTGCCCAGAATCTGGAAGTCACATGATAAGACATGTGGATTAAGAAGATTCTTTCGGTAGCTATGTGATAGATGTGAACTAGAAGAGAAAGGGGCAAGGAGATCAGGTAGACACCAACAGCCCAGGAAAGAGGTGATAAGCTCCTGAATTAGGATGCTTGACGTGTGAATGGGAAAGAAGATCAATACCAGAAATATTGTGGAGATAGAATAAATAGTCTTGGCAACTAAATGTGGGAGAAGATAGGGAGAATGGAGTTATAGGAGGGAAGGAAAGGGTAAGAGGTTACTTGGGGGCATTAAACCTGGCTGACTAGAAAAACCATGGTACCATCAATAGATATAGGGAAAGGGCAGCTTTAGAAAACCCTAGAGATCCTCTCCTTCAAAAGTCTCATTTTACAGATGAGGAAACTGAGGACCAAAGATTTTATGTAACTTGCCTAGGTTTCCACAGGTAGGAAATGAAAGAGGCAAAATTCAAATCTAGGTCCAGCATTCCTTCTGATACCCTGTGCTATCAGAGAATAAATGCAAACAGTCTACATTATGACCTCAAAAGACCATTTTACTAAAGGGGCCAAAAAAAGTAATAGCCCAAGCCACTCCTATTAGTACCTCCTTGGCGCTCTCTTCTCCCTGGCCATGTGGAAGAGGAGCTAATGAGGTATTTAGAAATCTCATGAAACTTCTCTCTACTAAAGTTTTAAGGCAGCACCTGAGAAAGAACCATAAGTTCTTGAAGGCTCCATCTGTGACAAGTGAATGCACATTTATATGCAAACTCTGGCCAGTTCTTGAAAGTTAGAAAGATTTTGTGGAACCTGGCAAAAGGCTGTATAAATGTTGTCTGAGAAGCAAACTAGCTAAACTGAGTTCAGCTCCTGCCTCTGACCCTTACTGTCTATGACACTTGGGCTCTTAACCTTCTCAGGTCTCATTCAAAGTGAGGGATGGCCTCCTATGTCCCTTCAAGCTCTAGAGCTATGATTCTGTAACTAGTTGTGTGGGATCCAAAGCCCTCAACCTACAATAGAAGAAATTGAGGCAGAACTCCAAGCTAATAACACTATATTAAAGGAACCTGCCCTCCCAAAAGTGTATATCAGATCTTCAAGTTCTGAGATTCCCCCTTTCCCCATGGCAGTATTTTTACAAAGCTTGATACTCAGACACTCACAAGAGGCAAAGTAAAATAGAGTCTCTTTGGTTGATAGACCTTGCCTCTCCAGAAAAGCCAGAAATGATGCGTCAGCATGGGTGGGCAAGGCAGGGGTCACCTCCACTGACCAAGGGAGCATAAGATGGTCTCCTTTTCATGCTGGGTGAAAGAGGGTAGTGAAGAGGTGCAAAAATAAGTTAGAAGACTTTCCATATCACATTAAGACCTCCCACTCACACTGAATTTGGTCACAGTGATTGAACAAAAGAGGGTGGAGGTCCTCTAGTCAGTATTCTTTTGGTTAAGCCAATGAACTTTATAACAGGTTAGTAAATGAACCTATAGATTGGAATTTAAGTTTTTGAGGCTGATTATAAGAATCTATTTTATCCTAATTACTCCTAGATATAAAATATGTATATATATATATGTGTGTGTGTGTGTGTGTGTGTGTATGTGTGCGTGTGTGTGTATAATTCCTATACTAATATGACGTAAGGGGGCAGCTAGGTGGTGCAGTGAATGGAGCACCAGCCCTGGAGTCAGGAGGACCTGAGTTCAAATCCAGCCTCAGACACTTAACACAAAAACTAGCCGTGTGACCTTGGGCAAGTCACTTAACCCCAACTGCCCTCCAAAAAGGCAAAAAATTAAAAAAATATTAAACTGACTAAATGCATATTACTAGATGAGTATATCACCAATAATTGCTAACAATCACTACCCTATGGAATCACACTGAACTGATTAATATTGATTGGAATAAAACAGGAATATGATCAGTCATCCCTCTCAGCTGAATTCTTTAGCACATGAGAAGGACAAAATTCAAAGAAGCCCTGAGTCCCACGTACTCCCCTTCTACTTCCACAGCAATGACAGAAGAAAGGCAGCAAAGGCTACTAAACATAAAATAATTCTGCCACCGTCTCCAACACGAATTTATCTGTCGGTGTTCTCAGCAATTTAACATTATCCAATGACCAACAAGTTGACACATTGTTAGAGAGACTGAATTACATTGGAATTGCCATCCTTGCTATAACTGAAGTCAAGAGATATAAAAGGTAACTAAGTTCAATGTCAGCCTGGTGGTTCTCTTTGGAGAAGTGAATAACAGAGGTAGCAGCACAGGTTTCATCAGGTGCCAGGAGGTAAAAAGAAATACCGTTTCATGAGTTGCTTGGTTATCTCACCCTGCAGTGCTCACAGTGCCCACCATGAAGATAATCACAGTTTATGCACCAATATCTGCTGCAGAGACTGAAGAAATAGAAAAACACTATTAAGAACTTGACAAAATGGCATGAAGTAAGTCAATATATATCTTGATGTTGAAACTTGAGATTTTTCTCTACAAAAGTAGATACAAAGATGACAAAGACTATTTTGGAAAATAGAGTAAAGCATCAAGAAATGGAAGCAGCCAAAGGCTCGGAGGCTACCGAAACCTGACACTTGCCCAGCAGAAATACTTTGTTCTCTCTCTCCTTTTTCCTCTTTTTTTACCGATGCTTTTGTTGTTGTTTGCATCACTACCGTGTTTCCCCAATAATAAGACACTGTCTTATTAGTTTTTTGGACAGAAAAACACCAGAGGGCTTATTTTCAGGGGAGGGCTTATTTTAATGAACATTGACAGCAATTTTAATAAACAGGTAAATGTGAACAAAAAAATGTACCTTTATTCAATAAGCAAATCACTGGGGAAGAACAGGATGACGCGCTCACTGCTGCAGCTCTTATTGGATGCAGCTCGGAGCGCGGTGTGCGTTTCACAGGGAGGGGGGGGGACGGTGCATAGTGAAGGGGATCACCTTCACTACAATAGCAATCTCAATAGGGCTTATTTTCGGGATAGGTCTTATCGGGGAAACACGCTATAATTTCCCAATAGACCATCCTCATCCCCATTAAACACTGCCTAGAAACAAATAAAAAGGTTAAGCACCATTTGACAAAGCAACCACATAGTAACCCCATTCTGCTCCCCTAGTCCCTGTCCTCTACTGAGAAGTATCTGACTTTCATCCTTTATTCTCCAGAGCCAAGATTGTTCATTGCAATTAATCTGCAGTCAGGCAGGCAGGCAGGCAGGCAGGCAGGAAGGAAAGAAGGAAGGAAGGAAGGAAGGAAGGAAGGAAGGAAGGAAGGAAGGAAGGAAGGAAGAGATTAATTAAGGCATCGTTTTTTTTTTAATTCAAGAAAGATAAGGTGGGGGGAGGGGGCAGAGCCAAGATGGTGGACTAAAAGCAAGAACTTGTCTGAGCTCCCACCCCAACCACCTCCAATACCTGTAAAATATGACTCTAAACAAATTTTAGAGCTACAGAACCCACAAAGTGACAAACAGAAACAAATCTCCCACTGAAGGCAACCTGGAAGGCCTACAGGAAAGGTCTATCACACTGAGCTGGGAGCCCAATGAAGTCCCACGTGAGCCGAGTGGTCCCAGGAGGGAATAACATACACACTCAATTGGGTATCTTACCCTATAGAAAAAGTAGGGGGTAAGGGGATAAGAGGGGAGAATGATAGAAGGGAGGGCAGATTCGGGGAAAGGGTAGTTAGAAGCACACACTTTTGAAAAGAGACAGGGCCAAAGTAGAATATAGAATAAGTGGGGTGTGGGAAAGGATGAAGGAAAATATAGTTAGTCTTTCACAATATAACTATTATGGAAACGTCTTGTGGAACAACACATGTACAACCTATATTGAATTGCTTATCTTCCCAGTGGGGGTGGGTGAGGAGGGAAGAAGGGAAAGAATCTGGAAATCAAAGTCTTAAAAACAAATGTTTTAAAAATTTGGTTTTTTACATGCAACTGGGAAATAAGATATACAGGCACTGGGGTATAGAAATCCATCTTGCCCTACTAGAAAGTCAGAGAGCAAATGGGGGAAGATATGAGAGAGCAGATTGGGGGAAGGGGTATTTAGTAAGCTCACTATCTTGGAGTGGGGGGTAGGGGAAAGATGGGGAGAAAATTTGTAACTCAAAATGTTGTGGAAATGAATGTCAAAAACTAAAAATAAATTTTAAAACAATTATTTTTTTGCCTTTTTGGAGGGCAATTGGGGTTAAGTAACTTGCCCAAGGCTACACGGCTATAAAACAGTTTTTAAAAAGAAAGATAACCGAAGGAAGTCCAGAAAGAAACACGGACAATCAGGAAAGCTTTTACATCTATGGTTGAAGCTAATTAGACACTTAAATACAAAAGTTAGGAGTTCCTAATAAAGATCAGCATTTTCAAGCACAATTCTCTTCTGCACTACTATGTATGTGGAAATTCTCATTTAATTTGGTATCTGTTGAGCTCAGAATAAAAATAAAAGAAGAAAAATAAAACCTAACAAATCTCATTTCTGTTCCTAATTAGTTATTTGACCTTGGGTAAGACATTTGTCTTCTCTGGGTCTCAGTTCCCTCCTCTGCAAAGTGGGGTGATAGACTAAATGACAAAGTTCCCTTCTAACTCCAAATCGATGATCTTGTTCTAAAAGAAATTTAGGTAATGAACAACAAAGAAGCCTCAGGAGGTAAGATTTTTTAAAGCTTTCAGCTAAGAACAGAATACAGTCTTGAAGGCCCTCTTTCAAAAGAAAAATTCTTAAATCACCTCTCTGCTACAGATTTAAAAATTATTCCAGAGCTTGTAACAGAGATCTATATGAGCCTATGACATATGGAAATAGCTTCATTTCAATGAGCCTCTCAGTAGACATCAAGAGAGGGTAAACCCATTGTGTTGTCCAGTGTCTTGGAAAAATGTTCAAACAAAAAGATTTGTTACTAATGCAGAAGTTTCTCAAATGCTCCTGATCAGTAAGTGTGCTAACTCTATCAAGCTCCAAAATATTACAAAGCTCCCTCAACAAAATTATCAGTAATACAGAAGACATCAGTCTTTTTTTTTTCCCCCACTGGGAAAAGGCAGATTTAAAAACAATAAAGTCCTGATTTCCCAGGGCATGGTGTGAAGTTCAATGAATGGGACATTCAGATAGTTCTTTTATGTATCTAGATCTTGGATAAATCCTCCTGTGGCCAATGAGCTGGGCTCACAATTGAGGAGGAAGACATCAGGCTAGATCACATCGGGGAAAGTATCCAGTGCTTCCAATGATTCCAGACCGTTGCCTCCCACAAAAGCCCATCTTTTTAACACCAACATCCTTTATGACGCCACTTGGCTATAAATCTTAGAGCACATGACCTCTAAAGAATTGGAACTGCATGTAACCAAAGGCAACAACAAGCTTGAGTGGCTCCAGTCCATTACCAGTGGTGACTCACTCAGGAGAAGTCACATAAGAACTTCATGAGATGAGAAAAGAAGATAGACTGGTCATGTGATGAGGACAGCCAACAGATGGATAGCCTAAGTTCCCTTTGTCCATTAGCTGAACTACTCTGGAGCAAGGCCTCTGACCGATTCAGGGTCTTCTCTCTGGATAACTTACAGAAAGACAAGGAGAAGAATCATGTAACATGGGAGAGGAGGATAGTTTGCAATCTGCCCAGTGAAAACAGTATTGCACAGAGGTTAGGGGATTGGACCTGGAGTTAGATAGCCCTAGGCTAAAATGCTACCTCTTATTTTTAAAGCTTTTGTGACCCTGAAAGAATCACTTAAACCAGCTGAGCCTCAGTTTCCTTATTTGTAGAACGGAATAATAATAGCTCCTATTTCACAGGGCTGTGAGACTCGAAGTATGTTAAAAATGTTTTTCAGATTTCAAAGGGCTATGCAAATATGAGCTATTATTATCATTATAAGTATACATTTAACTGTTTAAGTCAACCTTCAGAATTACAGAACATTAGAACTTGAAAGGTCTCTAAGAATCATTTAGTAGGTAAATTAGTCAAATCTAATTTAATAATAATAACTCACATTTATAAAGCACTAAAATAACCTTGTGAGGTGTGAAGGGAGAATACCATATTATTATCCCCATTTGTAGATAGAATAGGAAGAGAAAATATTGCATTATTATCCCCATTTATAGTTATAGCAGGAAGAAAAAAACACTGCATTTATTATCCTCATTCTACAAATGAGAAATGAAGGGTAAATATTACACTGTTCCCATTTTACAGATGAGATGGGAAGAGAAAATATTGCAATATTATTCCCATTTTACAGATGAGAAAAATGAGCCAAAGAGGTGGGGTGATTTTTCCAAAGATTATCATGGCAGATGGGGGAGAAGAAGCGAGTTTTCTCACTTTCTAGACCAGAATCCTTGCTGTCACGTGTTCTTTTCTTAATCAGTCACTCCCAGACACCCAGCAACAAACAACCAAGATTAATCTACCATACTGGTTCAAATATGTCCAATTACACCCTCCAAAAAAAGTCTTTGTACCAACTAAAAATTAAAGTGTACTGAAAAAATATCGCCCTGATTATGTGCCTCAAACAAAGAGGAGTTGGCAGGGAGGTGGGAGATGTGGCCTATATTCAAATGGATCATAACATCCTCATCCAATTGGGGGAGGGGAGACAACAGGGACAAATCCTAATTTCTTTCATTACAATTTTCATTTCACTACCCAGGCCTCTGAGGGATGGAGGTTGAAGGGGAAGGGTAGGAGGGAAGCAGACATAGAGGGCAGGAAAGATTTTTTTTTTCCAGGATGGATATCAATACTTATATTCAAAGCTGAGTAAACCACTTCCCCAGATCCCTCAGAGAGGGTACCACAAGACCTTTTTCCTGGTGCAGAGCTGACTTCAGCAGCAGCAGCCTCTTGTACTGCTGAGCTCGGGCATCCTGGCAGGAGTCGCTCGCCTACACACCACTCAGATTTGCTTCTCATCCTTGATCAAAATATCCTGGACCACTGAACTGGTTAGCAAATCATGGAAAAGTCTTTATGGAGCAGCTAATTGTGCACGCTTCTATAAACAGACAATGCTTTCAGCTCCCCAGAGGAAAGTCTCTGTCCGGCCTTGCCCTGGTGACTGATACCCAACTTGGCACAAGAAGCCTGCCAAAAGAAGGTACAGAGAAAGAGACAAAACACTCCAGCCTGCTTGGGAATCACAAAATCTCCCACCTGAAAGGGACAGATCTCAGAGGCCATTCCTAACGAAGAATCCTTTCTCTCACCATTCCCAGCAAGCCGGCATCCAGACTCTTCCTGAAGGCCTACGGCGAGTGGGAGTCCACTGCTTTCTAAGGCAGTACATTCCACGTTGAGACAACTCTATTGATTAAAGGGTTTTTTCCTGACTCCAAGTCAAAATCTGCCTCTGGAAACTTCTCCCCTTTCTATCCCATGAAGCTATTGTTCACAGACTACTGTTGTCCACCCTCAAAAGAACGGTTGATCACTTAATGCCAAATCAGGATTAAAAGAAAGGGCAATGCCTCTGCTTCATCACTTCCTGTGATCACCTGGCCTTGGATGCCTCAGTCAGTACCAGACCAAGAGTAGAGGAAGAATAGATAAACATTTGCTATGGGAAAAGCATCTGAGTCTATGCTTTTGGCTATTAAACTAGACTACAACCTATTATGCTGCTGGGCATGGAATATTTGGAAAATGGTGGGACCCCAGATGGTGAAAGCCAATGTTTATATAGCACTTTCAGGTTTATGAAACCATTACCTATATTGTATTCATGGTCCTTATAACAATCCTGTGAGGCAGGTTTATCCCCATTTCACAGATGGAGAGACCAAGGCTCAGAGAAATTAAATGGCTTGCTTGTAGTTGAAGTTGAGTGTCCAAGGGGTATTTGAGCTTAGAACTCTGTAGACCCCAGGTCCGGTCCTCCCAATGCCATGCTATGCTTCCATTTCATATAGGAACATTCATATGTCCCATTAGCCCCAAGAGATACTTTGCCAAAATAAGATGCATCACAGTCTTAGTATTTTTTCTTAACATAAAATTTCCTGTTGGTTTTCTTATTGGTTTTTTTGTAATTGTTGTTTAAGAAAGATTTGACTGGAATAATATAAAGTAAGTACATCTATGAGGTTGGAAAGTCTGGAAATGTGCCCCTTTAACCATAAGTTTATATGAAGACAGGCCTATTGGGGGGCAGATGAGTAGTCCAAAATAGGAGGGTTCAAATATTAAACTTGGTTTACTGTAAGTCATCCCAACTTGAAAACTTTTTGCAACAGAGTTTAAAAAAAAAAGATTGTAATATCTTTGTGGTGCCATTTTGGGGGAGAAGAGGAAGGAAGTGTGTTCCTACACAAAAATACAAAAATCTCTCCAGTACAGTTTGTCAGTGTCTAAAGTTCTTCCACACAAGAGACATTCCTTTGAGATCAGGCATCAAAGGTCCCTGTTAAAATGTAAATATTTTTACCACAGAGGAGTAATGAGAGGTAGTTAGACATAGTGAATAGAAAGATGGCCTGAGGATCAGGAAGATGGGGATTTGAATCCTGTCTCTAATTTATATAGCCATGTGACCACAAGTAAGTCAATTAATCTGTCAGGGCAACTCTTTAAACCCCCAAGTTACAGACCAGTTGCTATATCTGCATTGTTAGAGGAAGTTTCCACATTGGAAATTCCCTTTTCACTGATAATTTTTCACTGACATTTCAGGTATGAAACAAGAAAAAGGGAGGGAGAGAAATAGCCTGAATTATTAAAACCTTCCAACATGTCAACACAGTTACATTTATTCAATTCACTAACCTCAAAGAGGGAAGAAGGAAATGAGGATTTATATAGAACCTACTAAGTGCTAGGTACTGTGTTAAGCATTTTTGGCAAATATTAATTCCTTTTGATCCTCACAACAGTACTACAAGGCAGGTGCTATTGTTATCTCCATTTTACAGTTGGGGAAACTGAGTCAGACAGAAGTTTAGTAACTTGCCCAAAGTCACATATAACTAGTTATTCTCTAAGAACAGATTTGAACTCAGGTCTCTCTGACTCTAGGCCCATCAGTCTATCCACTACACCACCAGTTCCCTCTAAAGAGAAGGATTCTGAGAGATTGGAACACCAGATAGATAAGTTTTGATGGAGGGAGAGGGAAAGGTCAGGGATATCACAGAAGGATAAATCGTAATAGGCTAATATGCTGGGATGAGATGTCCTAGAGCAGCAGGGGTGGGGAAGCTGTGGCCTCGAGGCCACATGTGGCCCTCTAGGTCCTCAAGTGTGGCCCTTTGACAGAAAAGTTGAAAAGTTTGGATTCTATCAAAGACCATGTATAACCTTGAGGCCAAAGGTTCCCCACCCCTGTCCTAGAGATTAAGAAGATAGCGAAGGTAGCCATCTTCCTGGAGATGTGGTAAAAAGGGCTCTGAAAGGAAGAAAGAGGCTGTAGCAAAAAGTAGAGAACCAGAAAAATGGTTTACTCAGTAGTCTTCCCTGGGACCGACTCTGGCCATGGTTTCTGAAGTCAGAGCCCACGTGTCCTCACAGTGCCCAACTAAGAGGTTCTAGTGTAGTTGCCCAGTTAAATTCAGGGGGGAAAAAAACAAACAGCAGAATTCCATGATAGGCAATACTGGGAATGTTCCAGAGAAATCACTCCAGACTTAGTCCCCATCTCACAACACTCTAGTCTCTAATGTTAACCTATTTATTGGCTCCTTCCTGGCATCATACAAAGCACCCAGGTCTCCCTTCCTACTTTAAAAAGTCATTTCACCTTGCTATTCTTGGTCCTAGATATCTCTCCTCTCTCTCCTCTCTGTCTCTCTCTGTCGCTGTCTCTCTCTGTCTCTCTCTGTCTCTTTCTCTGTGTCTCTGTCTCTGTCTCTCTCTGTCTCTGTCTCTCTCTCTCCCTCTCTGTCTCTCTCTGTCTCTGTCTGTCTCTATCTCTTTGTTTCTCTCTCTGTCTCTCTGTCTCTGTCTCTCTGTCTCTGTCTGTCTCTGTCTCTGTCTCTCTCTCCCTCTCTGTCTCTCTCTGTCTCTGTCTCTGTCTCTCTCTCTATCTCTTTGTTTCTCTCTCTGTCTCTCTCTGTCTCTGTCTATCTCTCCCTCCCTCCCTCCCCCTCCCTCTCCTCCCTCTCTCCCATTTTACAGACAAACTACTAGAAAAATTCATCTGACTTCCTTATCTCCACTTCCTTGACTCACAGTCATCTTTCAGCCCCTCACAATCTGGCTTCACATTACATCAATCCTCTGAAACTGCTTTCTCCAAAGGTACCATCAATCTCTCCATAGTTAAATCCAATGAACTTTTCTAGCCTTCTTGACCTCTTTATAGCAGCTGACACTGTTGCCCTGTTCCTTGTCCTCGTTTTTCTCTCCTTCCTTGGTTTCTGGAACTCGGCCCTTTACTGGCTTTCCTCCTACCTCTAACAATGATTCCCCCTCAGGCTTCTTTGGTGGATGAGCACTCACAGCATTCCCCACTAATTATGAATGTCTCCCAAGACTATCCTGGTCTATATTTAATACTTTCTATAAATATTTTCTCTTAGTGACCTCATGAGCTCACATTGATTCATTTATCAAACCTATGTGGAGGAATCCCATCTATAGAAGCAATCATAACATCTCTCCTGAGTCCTATACAGTTCCACATCAAAAACTGCCTGTAGAACCTCTCCAAGATGCACCCATAAGCATCTCAAACTCAGCATATCTAAATCTGAAGTCATTGCCTTTCCTCCTAAATACACCCATCTTACAAACTTTGCTATATCTGTTATACCTCCACACCCAAGTTCACAACCTTGGCCTCATCTTCAATCTTTGCCTCTCCCTCTCCATATCACATTCATTGGAAGTCTTGTTCATTCTTCCTCTATGACATGTCTTGCTTGCATCTCTCCTACCATCACTACCCTAATTCAAGCCTTCATCGTCCCTCACCTAGATCATTGCAGCAGCCACCTAATTAGATGCTTGGCTTCTATTCTCTCTTCTCTAATCCATTTTCCATGAATATGCCCCCAAAATAGCCAAACTCTAGCCACATCACTTCCTGATAAAGAATCCACTCCTGCCCCTGTCCTTTCTTTGCATTGTCTCCTGTGCCTATAATGCACTGCCTCTCCACCACTAGCTCTTAGAAACTCTTGTCGTTCAAGGTTGTTTTCCTTGTGTTTTTGAAGAGTACCAATGATATCATGAGTCATGTCTTGACTCATGCCAGAATTGGATTCAAGTGAGGCAAAGTTTCACAAAGTCACCAGCCTCGCTCTCTCTTCCAGAGTCATTGACATCCAGCAGCAAAACAAAAATCAGGATGACTGGCAATAGTCTAGGATGCAGTAGGTGACCAGTGGATGTCTGACCAAGCTCTACAGTTGCCTTCACAGCCATTGAAACAAATTGTTCTCATTCAGCCATTCTGCTGGGGGAAATCTTCACATGCTTGAGGTAGACATCCCCCTAACTCACCAACATGTTTAAAGCCTATTGATTATGCTCAGCCTGGGTTAGCCCATATGCCAAGATGGTTTGCCAGGGTGTAGCCAATGCATCTGCTACAATTTCTTGGAACCACAGGTGAGAGTTAAGTGCCCAAAGGGCAGCTAAGTGGTACAGTAGATAATCAGTTCTGAAGTCAGGAGGACCTGAGTTCAAATCCTACCTCAAACACTTACTACCTGTGTAACCCTAGGCAAGTCACTTAATCCCAATTGCCTTCCCCCACAAAAAAAGGCAGTGGGGGGAGGGGAAGAGAGTTGATGCCAGGTAGACACCAAAGGTGGATCTTCCAGACGTTAGTGATACCTTTCCCATCAGCTAATTGTGTATCTTCTCTGTTTACATGCTTCATTCTCCTCCCCTCTCCCCATGTAAACTCCTGGAGGAAAGGAACTCCTTTTGTTTTGTTGTATGCCATCGTGCCTAGCACTTAGAGTAGGAGCTTAACAGGTGCTTGTTCAATTGGATTGGATAGGATAGTATGTACAAGAAGGGCTATGATCCAAAAGAGTTTGTTGATAAACCAAGATTAGAATCTGACACTTTGTATGGACCAAACACTAAGAATTACTGAGAGAAACAATAATAATTGAAGTCCTATCTTGGATTCTACAAAACCTTTATCTTAAGAGCCCAAAATCAGCACTTTTATACATGTCAAATCTTTTCCTTTTATAGGAGGTGAAAGAAAATATTATTCTAAACATTCCTGAGTCAGAAAAACTAGAACAGAGCCAGTCAGTAGGAAAACTGAGGCTATAACTTAGGTATCCTACCTTCAGCATACGACTATGCCCTTAGAATGAGTTCAGAAAGGTCTCAAAAGCTGGGGTTCTTAAGCCTTTTTGTCATGGACCCCTTTGGTGGTTTGGTGAAACCTATTTGGTGAAGCCCTTCTTGGAATGATATTTGTTACTTATATTCACAATTGAAGGAAATGCTAAATTTCAACTAAAAGTTAGTGAAAATAAAGATGTAATTTTTCCCACTCAACAAGTTTTCAGATACTTTGAAATCTATTAATGGGCCTCTTAAGGTCCATTGTTAGAAGCCAAAGATTAAAGGTCAAAGGGCAGAACAGAGTAAGAGAGAATACCAAGTCACCACTGCAGCCCAAGATGAGCTGTCATGGTTTCTATTTCCAAACCCCACAAGACAATTTCGGAAATGAGCTAATATGGTTTTCCCTCTGTGTGTAAGAAAGACAGGAAAAAATTGTCTCTCCTACCCTCCAGAGGGCTATGAGTGGTAATGAGTGTTTCTATCTATAGGCTTTGAGAATGCCTTGCTCTGAAGGAACAGGATATCATATCCAGAGGAGGAATGTGGTTAGATAAACCTTTTTTTTTTTAATTCAACTCACGTATGACTTCCATGCTCAGTGTCCAGAGTCCTGACTTTACATGGCCGCCTCCAACACCTTCCTCAGCTGTGGATCATCTGGGTCCAAGGCTAACGTCAACTTCACAAAGTCTTTTTAAAGCTGAGTACCAGAGCCAACGCTGGTCAAAACTGTGAAGCAGGTGAAGCCCTGGTTCACTATCCTCCCCATGCGACACACACCTTCCCAGTTGCTTTCACAAGATCTTCTTCACCTAACAAAAACCTGTTCTTCAGTCTGCTGTTAAGAGTCCTGGGATGCTTAATGTCCAAAGAATTCTGCTGCAGACTTTGTGCTGGGGTACAGCTGCCTCTGATCTCACAAGCCCATTTAAGAAATGAGGGGCAGCCTGGCACAGTGGAGAGAGGGCAGCCCATGGAGTCAGGAAAGCAGGGGGTCAAATCCTCTCTCTCATATACATAGGTTCTGTGTTACAACCATGTAACTTTACCATCTAGTGCCCCCAATAATTTCTTTAAAAGTTCTAAGAGAGGAAGTAGAAGGCTCCCAAAAGAGAAGGGTACAAAGGAGGGTAGCAGAGTCATTTTCACTCCTCTTGACAAGAGTCTACTTCCCCATGCCCCTGAATCTCAGTGGCCAGTCATGGCAAGCAGAGCCCCCAGGCACCATCAGACTCTAGCATCCCAGTACCTTCTCTCAGCAAAGGGCCAGAGCACACATCCAGGTCCATGGGAGGGGCACAGTTCAGCAAATCAAAGATTTCCCCACCCCACTACAATTATAGGAAAAATGTTCATCAACATCAGTGGCAAAGGGAGTTCCCACACTGGGAGTTCCCTAAACCAATGAAATCATAGACCCAAACCCTACTCCATCTCAAACAAAAGATAGAAAAGAAAATTTAAAAACCATCAAGATTCGGATTTTATGGTAGTGTCACAATTTGGCAAGGGAAAGTCTACAAAGTCATAGAAGGAGGTTTGGGGGCAGCCAGGTAGCACGGCAAGTAAGAGCACTGGCTCCAGTGTCGGGATGACCTGGGGATCAAATCCGGGCTCAGATACTCAGCACCACACCCAGAAATAACTGGCCGTGTAACCTTGAGCAAGTTACTTAACCCCTATTGCTTAAAAAAAAAAAGGAGGTTTGAAAGGTAAAGCATAGTTTAATCATTCAACAAGTATTTATTAAACACTACTATGTGCTTTAATGTGCCAAGTACTGAGGATAGAAATACAAAGAATGAAAGAATCCCAATTTCCAAGAAGTTTACAGATTATTGGAAGCAACAACAGGGAAGAGAGAAGTGCATGGGGTATTATGGGAGGACTAGCATCTCTGGTGTGAGGGCTGTTCATCTTCATCATCTTCTTGGAGCCAAGGTGAGGTGGATGAGCTAAACAAGGAGAAACACAAGCTATTCCCCAGTTAGAGATCTTTGACCTAGGTGTGACATAGAAAGCGTCACCTTCACTCCCTCTCTTCCTATACTAATCTCCTATGGGGACCTAAATATCCAGCAACAACAGAGGTCAGAGATGCCCGATCTGAGGGAGTAGGGAAGGGAGTATGGGAGCATCATGTCCTGTCATGACTGCAATCTTCACAAAAAGAAGCTTAAGTTGTATTTGAGGTATCTGTCAGAGGAAATAAGTTATCCTCTTACAACCCTGGAGCGGGTGGGTGGGGAGGGAAAACAGCCTTGCCTTCTTTAGCAAGTACTGGGAAGTAGATGACTGAGTGCCTTGAAAGGTTTGTCATCAAATTCCTAAAGGTAGTGGATTTGTTTCTTCCCTTTCAGAGCCCTCTTTTCCACCAGCTCTCTGCCCAGCAACCTAGCATTTTGCTCTTGGGAAACCATGTGAAATTCAATCACATTGAGTGTAAATGATTGCTAACAGATTAATGCACTTATCCCAGGAGAATCAAAGCCTTTATCTAGGAAAAGTCTGCAGGGGTGGAGTTTCAGGCATCAGCTGCAAGGTAGAAGGTAGGGGTGTGTGTGTCTGTGTGTCTGTGTGTGTGTGTCTGTGTGTGTGTGTGTGTTTGTTTCTGTGTATGTGTCTGTGTCTGTGTGTGTGTGTCTGTGTGTTTAAAGAAATTGACCTTCCCTAACTCCTGGAATCACACTAATATAATCTGTGGCCCAACAGTATAAATTCTGACCTTAAAAACATAGATCCAGTTCAATTATGGTGGTGCTTCTCACCAAGTCATTTCTGTTTGGCCTGGTTTCCCTCTGCTCAATTTTCTCTGGGAACCTCAAAATCTGTTAACTAGGTCTTCAAAAAGTCAGTCAACCAGTTAATTAACATTTATTAAACTTGTTCTATGTGCCAGGCAATGTGCGTAAGTAACAAGGTCCTGTGCAAGAGCTCAAGGTAACAATGTATATTGGATATGACAGCCTTTGTAACTCTCCACAGGAAATGCAAAACAATAGTAAAGGAGTCATAGCAACCCGAACAGTTAATACAGTTCTCTTAACTTATTTAGCACAATTCATGAAATGATAGGATTTAGAAGGAGAAGGGAATTTAGGAATCATTCAGTCCAAGGCTCTCTCTTCACAGATCAGGAAACCTAGACCTAGAGAGGTTGTGTTTGCCCAAGGTCACACAGCAGCAAAGGGAATATTTTAATATTGCCTCAAAATCCCATGATCCTTCCTTCATATCATGCTGATTAATGATGATGATTACAATAATAGCTAACATTTATATAGTGTTTTTAATTTACAAAGCAATTAGCATATGTTAACATCATTTGATCCTCACAACAACCTTGTGATGTTGGCAGTTGCTGTTATTATCTTCATTTTACAGATGAGGAAATGGAAAACAGACTTGAATGAAAGTGACTTGCCCAGGGTCACACAGTCAGACTCTGCCAAAGGGGTCTCATGTCTGAGGCAGGATGTCAATTAGCTCATTCAATTTAGAGCAGAATCCTTGGATGATAGAGTAAGAGTTTTTTGAAAGGCAGTGGGCCATGAGGTAGGAAAGAATTCTGAGAGAGAAGAGATCAAGTGTAAGCTTTAGCTACTTCATATTTTTGCCACACATATATCTGCTTGCATGAAAGAAAAGGCATGTTTGTTTAAAGGCATTCCCTATCACCACTGCCCCAGTTGCCACCACCCTGCTCCTAGAAAGCAGCTTGAAAGACTGAGTCCAAATCACTCAGAGATAATGAGAGCTACCCTCTCTGGCCATCACAGGGTTCCCCCCTCCTGACTTTGGGTTCGTTTATCTTGCAACTCCTCCCAAGGAACCCTGTTCCCTAATCCTATGACTAGGTTCCTGACTCCAAATGAGATTTCTATCTCTGCTCCCTGCTTCAAAAGGAAATTATTGTTCACGTATAATTCTGTAATTACTTTTCAGAAGGAGATGTAGTATTCTTTATGAGGAAATAGAAATTACATCCCTCCTCTGCTTTGTGTCAGCTACATTAACCTGAAAGATTCAAGCTTCTCACTCGTGTAGGGGGCCTTCCATTGTCACCTTGTTTAGCAGACAGTAAATGTGCTAATAATCATAATTATAATAGTAATATGCTAACAATGATTGTGTGAGGAATCAATCCCAAGGCACTTTTCATTCACAGACATTGGCTTTTCAGACTATATCTGGGAGTTATCCCCTCCCTTTCCCTCACGGAAACAAATGCCTTGAGTACTGTGGAGCACTGGTTGATTCAAAGGAGATTTTTGGAAAA
This sequence comes from Petaurus breviceps papuanus, assembly GCF_028583685.1. Classification (NCBI taxonomy): domain Eukaryota; kingdom Metazoa; phylum Chordata; class Mammalia; order Diprotodontia; family Petauridae; genus Petaurus; species Petaurus breviceps. The sequence goes on from NW_027187330.1 coordinate 14,698,829, forward strand.
TTATTCTTCCAGATGAACAAAGAGTGAGTATCTATAGCATGCCTTCCTCATATCTAAATACTTTTGGCCAATCAAGTAAGGTATTGATCAAGAAAGGACAGCTTGACCTTGACCATAGATGATATTTTCCTCTGTTCCTTACAATGTCTTTCATGTCTCTAAATTAGGGATTATTTATCTGAGGTCTGTGAACTTTCATTAAAAAAATTTTTTGATAACTATATTTCAATATAAGTGGTTTCATTTGCAATTCTATGTATTTTATTTTATGCTTTTAAAATCATGATTCTGAGAAGGGGTCCACAGGCTTCATTAGGAACTGCCAAAGGGATTCTTAATACAGAAGAGGTTTAGAACTCTTGGTTTAAATCCGGGCTCAGATACTTAGTACCACACCCAGAAATAACTGTCTGTGTAATCTTGCGCAAGTTACTTAACCCCAATTGCTTAAAAAAAAAACCAACTCCTGTTTAGAATGAACAAAAAGATGCCAAGGCAGTAGATATGGTTGAAAAGATGTCTGTATTTTAGTTACCTAAAGGCAGAAAATTCAGGCAATTATTCTTTTCTCCATTTTGTTCATTTGGTAACTTCATTTTACAAGTATTTATTGATGTTGACAATGTGCCCTCAGCTAGGTGCTGGTTATCTTCTGAGTGATTGCCTAAGTGGAATGATTTGTTAGAACTGCCCGGAAAATGCTCTCCTCCTCTAGACTATGACCTCTTCCTCCTAGAAGATCCTGTCAATTCTGGAATCCACAACTCAAAAGTACCTTCTACTCCTTTACTCCCCACTATCTGATTGGATGGCTCCTCCCAGAACCTCCAGACAAGGAGGACATCCAACCTAGTCATTTCTTCATTTCCCACCAGGCTGCACTCCTTTAGAATTTCCCATCATGGCCCTGCAAGATACCATCTTCCTCCCTATTCCCTTTTCAGCTTCCTTTTATGTATTATCTTTACCATTAAAATGTAAGACTCTTGAGGGTAGGGACTTTTCTTTTTCTTATATTTGTATCCCTAGCAGTAAGCACAGTGCCTGGTACAATAAGCACTTACTAATTGCTTGTGGACTGACTTAATCATAGTTATAGTCTTTGTAGGTTAGAGCTTGAAGGAACCTTGGTATGGAGAGCAAACAATAAATGCTCTCTAGGAATCAAAGGAAAGCATTATTATGAGTTAAGAGTAGTTAAGAGAAGCTCACTGGATGAGATGGCCCTGAAGGATCATTAGAATTTGAACTTTCTCCAAAGATCTTTTAGATTCAGATAGGTAGATAGGTAGGTGGGTAGATGGGTGGGTGGTTGGTGGGTGGGTGGGTAGGTGTAATGGAAATGCAAATTTAAAGATCTTCCCTGCCCCTAGGCTAATGTGCACCTGAAGTCTGAGGTGGGAGGCTTGTTTTTCAGTAGATACTTCTTGATTGGCCAGTGAGTCAATAAGGTTGTTACATTCTCTGAGCCAGGAGAAGGCTATATAAGCCCTGATGTGTAGCTTTGTTTTGGGACTCACTTTGAGAAGTGTTCTGTGATTTGATCTGAATTCTGGGAAGCCATTGTTGAGAGTCCCCCCGCTTTGAAAAACCCAGATGTGGAAACCCAGATGTTGACTGGGTATGGATGTAATGGTTGGACAGTTTGGAAAGCTGTCTACTTGATCTGTTAATGTCTTGATAATTCTGTCTGTATATTTTGAAGTTTGGGGTGCTGACCTTTTTCCCCTGAACAAGGTAAATGATATATGTCTGACTGATTAAAGTAAGCTTGTTAACCCATTTTGAGTTGCTTTCCTTTAACAAAGCAGATCCAAGAACCTATATGGGCAGCAAACCCTGAGGACGTGCTTGGGGTGCTTGCTGCTACAGTAGGTAGGTAAGTAGGTAGGTTTACCAGCATTAATTAAGTGCTTATTATGTGCCAGGCACTATAGACTAAGTCCTGGGCATACAAATGTTATTATTTATCCTTCATTTTGGAAGAGGACCAATGATATCACCGGACACTGTGTTGATTTGCACAGGAATTGAATGCAAGTGAGAGTTACACAGTTCACTCTCTCTTCTGGAGTCACTGAAAGCCAGTGGCAAGACAAAAAGCTGGACAACTGGCAATGTTCTGGGCTGCAGTGGACAATGCTTGACCATGCTCTAAGTGCTCCTCAGCCCCTGCCTCAGCTGCCTTCGTGGCTGTTGGAACAAATTGTTCTCAAACACCCATTCCACTAGGGGAAGACTTCACATGCTTGGGGTAGACATCCCCCTCACTTACCCATGGGTCTGAGGTCTTTTGGTAGCTCTTAAGTTGGCTTAGCCTGTCTGCTGAGAGGTTTACTGGGGTTTGGCCACTGAGCATGCTACTGCTTCTTGGAGCCACAGGTGAGAGTTGGGAAACAAGCAGAAATCAAAGGTAGATGAGCAGCCCTGAAAAGGGCTTGGCAAGCCTTCACAACAGAGGTACTCCTTGAACCCTTGATATGGCACCGGTGGCACAATTACAAGTAAAAAAGAAAGATAATCCCTGTCCTGGAGGAACTTACATTCTGATAAAACAGAGCTGGGATGAAGGAGGGAATGAGAAAGTATCCACAAAAGTGCATGAGGGCAAAGTCCAGAGACTTAGAAACACAGCTTCTAACTGGGGGGCAGGGAGGGAATCAAGGAAAGTCCTCATGGACTCTCCAAAATAGAGGGCTAGGAAGAAATTCATCCAATTATTGATGATTGAGAATGGGGATGACACGGCCAAGGATGTTACAGGGTGAGACTACTATTGAGGCATAATAAAGAAGTTCAGAGAGTTAGAGCCAGAGCTGGGAGGTAAAAGGTGCTCCCCAAAACAGAGGCTCTGCATTTTAAAAGAGAATTCTGGTGAGGACAATACGTAGGTCAAAGGAACAAGATGTCAACGGTTTTTCAGTCTCTGAGGCAGTGGAATAGAGTACTTGGAGTCAAGTAAACCTAGGTTTAAAACCTGTCTCTAACAGGACCCTTGACCCTGGAGTGAGATGCTTAACCTCTGATCCTCAGGTTACCCATCTGTAAAATGGAGTTAATCACATTTGTGGCACCTAATTCACAGGGTAGTTGTGGGGCTCCAGTGAGATCATGTATGTAACTATAAAGGACTTTGCAAACTTTAATGTGCTATATAAATGGTAATTATTATCTGGGTGGGAGAAAGATTTGGGGGCAGGACAGGTCTGTCTTGAAAGCACCACACCAAAAGCAATGCAACTACCTACTCTGACTCTGCAAAAGCAGCCCTGATCACTCCCATCCAGGAGGATTTATCAAACGCCTAATTGGGTGTAGCTGTGGTGGGTGCCCTATGAAGTGAACATTAATTACGCTTTTCAGAGGAGCTCCCCCCCTTCCCATTTCAGCCCATACTACAAGCCTGGAAGATAGTAAGGGAAATTACTCACAGATTCAGCCAAGGAGTTTGGGGAGCATCCTTCTTAATGAAGCATTAGTTTCATTTAGCATTCCATAATTTTTTCCACAAATGCAAATTAAAAACATATTTGGAAATTCTATGAGAAAGTGCTCCATAATTATGGGGATGAGGAGAGATGAGAAGCCAGGGGTCTAAATATGGGGGAAAGTGGTTCCTTTCTTGTCTGTCAGTGGATAACAAAGTGGTGCTGAAAAGAAGGAGGCCAGAAACCTGCAAAGTGATGGAGAAGGAACATTTTCCCCATTACTATCCTAAGCTCTTGCTAAATTACAGCATTTTCTCATTTAAATAAAATGCATCTTAATACAATTAGAATTAATGACTTTTTTTTTTCCTCCAATGTTTATGCTCCCAAGCAAGCTGCTAATTAGTCCCCTTGCTTTCCTTAGTGGGAGAATGTGTGAGAGGACACTGTCCCTGAGGCCAACCCGGGACCCTGAAGCAAGCTGAGGCTTTTTGTCCCCTCTCTCCCTTTCTCTTTTCACAGTTTCTGACAAATAGCCAATGGCAGAAATGCTTCCCTTCTGTTAGCATTTTTCCAATTTTCATTTGAAGAGAACTGAGAACAGTCCATCAAGGAGGAATGTACAAAAGGACGGGAGACTGAGCTCTACCAATTAATTTAAATTGGTTCTTTTTTTCTAGAAACAGAAAAGACAGTCAAACCCTAAAACTAAAATTAGAGAGGGGAATGGTCTGGAACATAATTGCTCTAGAAAAGGGGCTCATAAATTTTTTTTAATATTTCAATAATTTTATTTCTGTATAATTGGTTTCCTTTGTAGTCCTCTTTATTTTACCTAATGATTAAAAACATCATTTGGAGAAGAGTTCAATAGGTTTCACCAGGGGAGGTGGGAGGGTGGAGGTGGGGTGGGGGGAAGAAGAAGGGAGGTAGGGAGAGACATCCACAACAAAAAGTTAAGAACCCTTACTCTAACTCTGGTTGATTCAATTATTTCAACAAACTTTTATTAAGTGCCTATTCTGTGCAAGGCAGTGTAACATAGTCCAAAGGGCTGATAGAGGAGAAGGGCCTTCTCACTGAAAGTCTCCAACACCAATGAACCAATGAAATGACAGCTCTGATTTTTTTTTTTTTTAATGTTCAGTGCTTTAGGAGAAAGTCATCCTTGGGCTAGGGATAGCAGAACAAATGAAACTGCCCCTGACCTCAAGGAATTTACATTCTAAGATAAAACATGTATGCAGAACAGCAAATATAAACTAAATACACAAATTTCAAGAGAGAGAGGATACCAACAATTGGGAAGAGAGGGGCTCAGGAAGGAACTCCTATAGGAAGTAATATGAGAGCTGTATTTCTTTTCAAGGCAGAATCCCAGATGGACCTGTTCCTTTTTTTTTTTTTGAATGAACATACTGAAAGAATGAAAATACTGTAGCTATTTTCTAGAAAACACAAGAAAAGAACTAGAGCAATGAAAAACAAGCCATGCTCAGATAGGGTCCCAAAGTAGGCCCTATCCATTCTGTCCACTGTGAGCCCCCTTCCCTTTGGAATTTTTTTGGTCTTAGCACCTCTTTACCCTCGTAAAATTTGAGACACTTCTCTTCATAAAAGCTGTGGCTTGTGTGGGTTGTAGTGATCATTGTTTGCCATATTCAAAATTAAAATATCTTAGTAAGAATATGAAAATAGTTTTGATCTCACAGATCACCGGAAAACATTTCAGGGACCCTCAGGAGTCCCTGAGCCACACTTTGAGAACCACTGGTCAAGAGCGTTGTTCCTATGAAAAAAATATCTGAAGATTTTAATGGAAGTTATGTTTAATCTGTCTAGAGTCATTTTTCACAGGCATTAGGGACAGGTTTGGGGGAGAGCTCAAGGAAGTCCCTGCTTTCACTCTGCCATCTTGGTTCTGCCCCCCACCCCTCCATTACCACTTCTCAACAACCATTTCTCTTCCTTTAAAGTTTTCTCCACACTGTTGATATCCATGTTGCCACCATTTATAGACTTCCTGGCTCTCTGTGTTCCTCCCTGATAGATTCAGTGCCTAGCTCACAATCTTCTCCACTCCAGCCCCTTCCAATTCCCAATTTTTCTGGTTTCCCAGTTCATCAACCTTCTCAACTCCCATGACCTCTGTCTCCAGCCTATTTTGCCCCTCCACTCCCACCCGCATTTCCATCTCCATCAGAATTTGCCCCAGGTGCTGGAAAGCCTAATTATGATTCTACCATTGAAATGAATTTGGTGACCCTAGTAGGAAAATCTGAAAGAAGCTCCAACGTATGGACATAATGAGTTGGAAAACCCCACAGGTAAGGACATTGGCATTATTTTGTGAATCTGATCAAGTGCCCTGACAAAACAGCAAGACAATTCACAATCCTCCTCTGGCTACAGCCCTTTTGCTCTAGAATTCCAGAGCCCGACTGGAGATTCCAAAATGGTACAAACTGAAAAATGTGTCATATTTGATCCCAATTCAAGCACATAATCCTTAGGTTCCTGATATGCTTTCCCTCCTTTTTTTTTCCTCATTCTTTTATAAATCAGAAAATTAATTGCTCAGAAAATAGTTTCTTGCATGGAGAAAACTGAATACGTTTAATGTATAATTTATATATGGAAATGCAGATGTCAACAGTATGACAAATTGTCATATAAATATTTTTGCAGTTAACATTTTAGGTATCTGTCTTCCCCTTAGAGCAACTGTTACGCAGACTCTCTGATTGATAATCTTGTACTATAAGGAGGGTGGAGCTCAAAAGACTTTTTTTTATTTTTACCTATCAGTGACAAATCAGGCTATGTGCCTGACCAAGTCATTTGTAGTTAGAAAAGAATGAACAGGAAGACCAAATTTGGTCCCAACACACACACACACACACACACACACACACACACACACACACACACA
>NW_027187330.1:14705198-14735701 GCF_028583685.1 Petaurus breviceps papuanus
CACACACACACACACACACACACACACACACACACACACACACACACCTCTTTCACACCCGTTCCCCTAGCTTGTAAATGTAAGGGATGATTTTTAGATGATCTTAAATATAGGGGCATGCATCTGTCAAAATCAAATCTTTCCCATCTCTCATTGCAAACTGGAAAAAAAAAAAGACGGGAGCAGTACACTTGAGATACTGTACAAGGAATGTAAGCATACTGCTACACTGTTGGGGAACTGTGATGTGATTCAGGCATTCTGTATTTCAATTTATAAGAGAAGTGACTAAGCTAGCCATACCCTTTGACCCAGTGACTGTACTACTAGGCATAAATCCTCTCCTAAGGAAGCCAATGACAGAAAGAAAGGTCCAATGTATACCATAATATCCATAGCTACACTTTTTGTAGCAGCAAAAAAAAACAGGAAACAAAGTAGGTGTCTATCAAATGGGAAATGTCTGATAAGAAAAAAATAAAAAGAAACCTATGGTATATTAATACAGTGAAGTATTACAGCATAATAAAAAATAAAGGATTGAGAAGAATATATTTTTGGAAATGAAGGTGACAAAAACAAAAGATATCAGTAAAAATTCTAAATCAAAATAACAAATATGAGAAATTCTGAGAAACATTAATAAATTTGAATGAACTGATAGTGAATGAAATGACTGTAACACAATGTACACAATGATTATCATAAATGAAATTAAAAGATCCCTAAAAGGAAGTTGAGCTCTGAAAAATAAGAAAAACAACAATCTCAGGACATATCTCCTCCTTCACTGATGAGAGTTAGGAGACTATTAAGACAAAATATTGTAGGCATTGTCAGAAATAGTCACTGGGTGATATGGCTTTTTTTCTTAATTGATTTTCTTTGTCATGGTGGAGGGTTTAATCACTGAGAGAGGGTGAAATTATCACAATCTAAAAGCAAAAGACATTTGTAAAATGTATTTGTAAAAATAAATTAATATAATTTAATTTAAATAAAGACAGAAATAAATGCCTGCCCCACTGAAAATGACCAAAATTGTTTTCTACATAGAAATGATAACCCTTTTATGTATATAACTTTTCAGTTTACAAAGCACTTTTACATCCATTACTATATCCATTAGTAACAATCAATCAATAAAAACACCAATTAAATGCCTATTATATGCCAGGTACTACCTAATCAGTTCCTCATAAGAACCCCTTGAAGAAGGCAACCTCATTTTACAGATGAAGAGACTGAGGTTCACATTAATAAAGCAGCATAGTTCCATGGAAAGAGCATTCATCTTGAAGTCAGGAGAGATCCGAGTTCAAATTCTACCTCCAGTCCTAGTACACATGTGCCCATGGGGAAGTTATGTTCCTTAACAAGCATCAGTTTCCATGACTATAACATGAGGATGTTAATATCTGTAATACTTGTTTCCTGAAATTGTCATGAGACTCAAATGAGATAATGTATATTAAGTGCTTTTTGGAAAACTTAAACAGTTATGTTCTTGCCACCTCTTTTTATGATTACTTGCCCCTGAATAATAAGTGGAAGAACCAGGAGTAATGATGGTAATAGCAATATAAGGTACTAAGAATGATCCATTTTCTCAACAATATAGATACTCCTTTCAAAAATACAGATTACAGAAAATCCATTCCTCTCATCATGTGCACCTTTTGTCTATGTCTTCCCAAAAACCCTCCAGAGGGGGTTCATATAACATGCTGTTGGCCTTCTGCTTCATGTCTTGATGTGATTGTTGCTTGATTTATCACAGGACCAAAGTAAAACAAGGGCTCTCCATATCTTATCCCTTGCTCTCACTATATCTCACCTTCTTTTCTGGTTATTTAATAGTTTTGATGCCAATTTAAACTATTAATTAAAATGGCACCAACTTTTGGGATACTCTGTATAGCTCTTTGATAATATATTTATGTTGAGCCATGCTGATAATCAAAGCCATAACTAGGAGCTACTCATAAGGGACACTCTCAAGGACAGGCATCAAACACTACCGTGATAAATCTGATTTGAAAAAATCTATTAAAGATGAATGGAAAGGCACTGGAAGATGAGATCAATATCTAGTGAATTGAAAATGTGACTTCCATATCACATAATTAAATGAAAAAAATACAAAAAAGAATCTAGAAAGGAAAAGTATATTTAAAATTTGAGATTATCTTAAACAACAATTAAAAGAAAAAATCAAAAGATTGAGGCAAGGATTTTTAAATTTCTTTTTGTTGCTGATTCCTTCATAAGGCTGGTGAAACCTATGGATTCCTACTGAGAATAATGCTTTAAATGAAAAAAAATAAATAAAACACTTAAGATTAAAGCAGAAACTAATTATACTGAAATATTATCAAAAAATTGAAAATCAAGTTCATGAACCCCTGAGTTAAAGTGAAATAAGACCTCAAAGCAATACAAAGAAGAAGATAAACAATCCAATATCAATCAAAAACTTATTTCACTACAAAGGCTTGAGAAGTAAAGAAATCTGAAGAAAGAGAAACTAGGAAATGGGATTTCTGGTCATCTCTGTGATTTCGACAAGCCCAACTCAACAAAAATGCCAGTTGAATCCAATGCAAAACAGGAAACTCACATACCATGGGTTGTCATTGATGTTGAGTAAATCAATCATCCTGCCCACCCACTCAAAGTAAGTAACAAAATGTTATACCTTTATAGCCTTGTCAGGTGAGATTACCTTCATTGAAGAAATCAGTTGTATATATGAACTGAAAGGTGATGGGAGAGAGTTTCACAGACTTATGAAGGGATTTTTGTGTTAAATTTCCTATCCTATCTTGGTAAATAATTCTTTCTTAGGGGCAGTTAGGTGATGCAATGGATAGAACACTGGGCCTAGAGTCAAAGAAACCTAAATTCAAATGTGGCCTCAGACTAGCTGTGTGACCTTGGGCAAGTCATTAAACCTCTGTTTACCTCCATTTCCTCATCTGTAAAATGGGAATAATAGTTGCACCTATCTCCCAAGCATTGTTGGGAGAATCAATTAAGATATTAATTGTGAAGCACTTAAGACCATTCCTGGAACTATAAAAATGTTAGGTGTTATTATTAAAGCCCGGAATCAGGAAGACTTGAGTTCAAGTCCAGCCTCAGACATTAACTAGCTGTGTGAACCTGGGCAGATCATTTGACCCTCAGTTTCCTCATCTATAAAATGAGCTAGAGAAGGAAATGACAAACTACTTTAGTTACTTTGCCAAGAAAATCCCAAATGGGGTCAAGAAGAGTCAGACATGACTGAAATGATTAAGCAACAACAATAATGTTATCAATTAAGTCTGGCTGAGTAATTTATATCAACTATAGGATAACTATAGGAAGAAGCATACTGGTGGGGAACTTTGACAAAGGCACACCCCTAGCCCCCATTCCCAGCATGCTAGGGTCTCCTAGAACACCAAGGGGAGACCCAGCCTGCTAGTGTAAATGTAGTATAGCTGCAGAGTTTTCACTACACATTAATAATGAACAATAAAATAGTTAACATTAAGAAAAATGACAGAAATTTTTGCTTTTAAAAATTGGAAAGTTAGGGGCGTCCAGGTGGCTCAGTGAGTAAGAACACCGGCCCCAGTGTCAGGATGACAAAGGAGGCCCCAAAGGATGCCAGTGGTCCAAAGAACAGCTTATCATCAATTCAATAATTATTGAACAAACCACCCAAAAGTGCAGTAACACTTATATTTCCTTCATTCATTATTATAAAGTCTCTCAGTTCCATGCACATGGTTTATCCCAATTCTATAAATATATAAAATAGACCCAAGTATAATGAGAGTGCTAGAGTGTTTGATGTCCACATGGAAAACTGTTCTCTTTTTAATAGATGTCACCAATACAATAATACCTACGTTTTACTCATATGAAAACATGGTACCTCCTGGAAAGGTGATTCAGGTCTTTTCTGATTTTGTCTGGCTTTAAACTCACTGGCAACTTACCGAAGTAGTAAATAGTATGGTTTTGAAGTTAAAGAAGTCATACCACAACTTAATCACTTGATGTACTCAAATGACATTATTTGGCTCAACCCAACCCAACAACAAGAACAAAATCCCTCATCAACTAATTTCTCCACATCGTGGAATCTTTCTCCAGTAATATCAAAAGTAATTTGGACTTGACAAATATAAAATTCTTAATATACAGCAAGGAATGATAGAGACTGAAGCTTTCATGCTGGAAGGTCAAATTGAACCAACTGACAAAGATGATACTTTAAATGTCTTGGTCTCCTCCAAGCAAGACACCAAACAAAAAGTAATTAAGGAGAAAGCAATGTTTCTGTGTATTGAGATTTACTGGTATCCTAAAATAAACACCTACACAACAGCAATCTTAACATAAACATTTTGAGCTATTAAATGGACAAAAAGATTTGAAAAAGATATAATCAAAGCCTAAGGAAATTATGGAAAGAATAAGATTTTCTTATCAAAGAAGGAAAAAAAAAAGATTAACATAAATTCACAGAGCATACAATAACCAGAAATCAACAGAAATGCTTTTGGAACAATATCACTTTACTGAGCAAAGATAATAGCTGACAATAGATACATTGGATTTATCTAATAGGCAAAAGAGGTTTTTTTTCTGAATGGGACTTATGAAAAAGTTGAGATCCAGGAATGGAATCAAAAAAACCCTACATTGACAACCTCCATATTAACTTGACACTATGCCCACAACAAAGTACTAAATAAATGGCAGAGTTGAACATATTTGTTTGTAGAAGCAATGGTTTATGGTGGCAATTCATGACTGGGTGATTGCTACCACAAATTACAGGTGGATCCATAGCATGAGAGATCTGGAACTGAAACAGACCTCAGGGGGTACCTACCCTAACTCCATTTTATAGAAGAATGTACTGAAGTATGGGGAAACTGAGTGACTTGCCTAAGGTGACAAAAGTAGTGTGGCATATTAGTTATCAGAGATGGAATTTGAACCATATGACTCTGGAGTCAGTCCTTTTCAGAGGTTATGCAAGGAAAATATTAAAAAGAAAGGAAGGAAAAGAAGAGAAGGAAGGGATGGAAGGGAAGGAAGAGAAAGAAGGGAGGCAGGGAGGGAGGAAAGGAGGGAGGGGGAAAACTGAGCAACACAGTACTTCAGGTTACAAAAATTTAGTACTTATCAAACACTATATAAAACACAATCTAGTGGTTAGAATTATATATCAGAAGCTCACTATGTTTCATAAGCCAACAGAAAACAAATCCCTCTATTACAACTATAGACCTTAAAATACCCTTGAGAATTCAATGAATAAACTCTACTGGAAGTAAACTGTTGTGATAGAACTGTTTCCTACAATCACCTGGATATAAGATTAATCCAGGCAAATTTAAGAATAAGGTTTTTCATAAATGTCACCAAACTGAATATTCAAAATCTCCAAGTTATGTGCAACAAAATGCTTTTAAAATCTCAAGATGAAAAGGAATTTTAGTATAGTGGTTAGTCTTGAAGTCAGGAAGAACCAGTGTCTATGATACATGCTAACTGTGTAACCCTGTGCAAGTCACTTAACCCCTCAGTGTTCTACATAATACTCTGAGAATTTAAGTTGCAAAAAAGATGCTAATCTGAATTCATAAAGTAAATTCTTCTTAGATAGCTCCTCACACCAATGAAAGAAAAAGAAAAAAAGAAACATAGCAAAAGAAATCAAAATAAGATGGCCAAGCTTTCTATTCACTGTTTCACACCGCCTCCCACTTTCCAATAACAATAATAATTAATAATAACCGCCAATGATAATAATAATAATAGTCAATTATCACTTTGTCCAGGACCAGAACTATCTTAAATATCAAAAAAGATGAAGGGATTAAGATGAACATCAACAGAGGGATAGGGACAGCACTTGCAGTTTCATAAGGGACTCCTGGACGAGGGAAATCTCTCTACAAATGCAGATTAGTACCTAAAATCTTAGAGAGCTGTTTAGAGAAATGAGAGGTTAAATGATTTGCTCAGGGTCCCACAGCCAGCATTTGTCAGAGGAAGGACTTGAACCCAAGCCTTCCTGGCTTCAACACCAGTTTTCTATCCACTATTCCACACTGCCTCCCTCTTCCAAATAGCAATAATCCTAATAACAATAGCCACCAATGATAAAATGTTAAAACCATTTAAGGGTTACAAACATTAATTGTTTCATCTAATTAGTACCCAACTCTTCTGACTGATTTATCCACAATACTATGCCTTATCTCTCCCATGAAAAGAAAGAAAGGAAGAAGAAAAAACACCATGGGTCATCTTTGGATACAACCTTAGAACAGCAGGGTGCCTTCCCCAATGGTTTAGCATAGTGATTGCTGCCATGTCCCCAGGTCTCTGGGATTTCTACCCATTCTCCCTATTCTTAGCTCCCACAAGCTAAAAATTGTCCATTGATTCAAGTAGCCTCTGAAAAGTTAAGCTCGCACTCCCTGGGCCCAGTCACCCCTTTCCCCCATGTTTGGCTCTCAATCAGTCCTCAGTGAGAACTCTGGCATCCAAACAGGTCAGCGGCAGCCAGACTGGTATAGAATCACGTACACAAAGCCCTTGGTAGTGGAAAGAATTCTGTACCCCAGCGCTGCTACTTTCTACCTATACAGCCCTGGGCAAGTCACATAACTGTCTCAGGTCTCTGAGGTTCCTTTCTCTAACTTCTATTCTAGAATCTGTGACTTCAATCCCCTCAAAAACCAGGTTTCTTACTCCTAATCCTGGCTCCAGGATAAAAGACAAACAGAGGATTTATGCTTGGGGTGGAAGTACTAGGAAGCCACAGGAGTTAGTTGAAAAGGGAGATGATACAGTCAGACTTACAGTTTAGAAAGATTAATTTGACAGTTGAATAGACGACGCACTGGAGTGCGGAGAAACTGAATCCAGGGAGCTCATCCAGAAGGCAATTGCATTCATTCATTCTAGACCCACATTCCTATTTTAGGTTACTCTCTTCCTTGCCATGGGTTGTTCGTTTTGCCTGGAATGTATGCCCTCCTCACCTCGGCCTCTTAGAATCCCAGGATTCCTTCGAAGCTCAGGTCAAGCCAATTCCTGGATGGGACCTTTCCTGATGCCACCCCCCCCTCCACCCAACTGCTAGTGCCATTCTATAATGTTAATGGGATTTAAGATCTTCCCCACCCCTTAATAGGTCTCACATGGAACCCATTAATGGAAGCTTGCTTGTAGGAAGGTTTTCATACTTTTTGCTAATTTCCAATTAGGTACTGAGTCACAAGGGTTGTGGTGATATTGATATATATATATTCCCTGGTCAAGATTCTGAGTGGCTGTATGTTCGGAGCTCCCCACCTGCTCAGATGTAAAGGCTTTCTCAATCCAGGGATGTATGTAAAGTGTATAGTTGATTCAGGCAGTCAGAGCCCTGTCTGTTGGTCTTTATTTCTCTGCTTGTATTTTCTCTGAAGTTCAGGGTGCTGACTTTTCCCCTGAACTAGTGAATGTAATTAAAAAAAAAAATCTGTTGACCCCTTAAACAGCTATCTTTCCTAGTAAAGCCGGTCTAAGGACCTGTGCTAGGAGCCATCCTGAGGATGCCAGTGTGGTTGCAACTACACTTCCTCACTTCCCTTACCAAAATTACTTTGTATTTGCTTCATACATATTTCATGTTTGTTAATATGTGCACATGTTGTTTGTCCTGATACAATGCATGTTCCTTGAGGGCAGGAATGCTTTCCTTTTTGTCTTTCCATCCTCTGCACTTAGAAGAGTGTCTTACCCAGTGCCAAATAAAAACTGATTGATCAAGTTTCCCTTTAGAGTCCAAATTTGACTGTCCAGAAACATATCCCCCGTTTATAATGTTGTGCCTATGGAATTCACTGCTTCCTGTTAGGTAGATATAGATACACAGATGGATATAGATATATGTATGTATATGTGTGTGTTTATATGTATATGTATGTGCATATGATAAATACATGTAATATTATAATGTAATAAATCATGTTTTTACAGGACCAGTTAACAAGTTTAGGCGTATATGACTGTGCAGGCTTTTACTGGACATAAACAGTTTTTCACCTGAACAACTGTAATAGCCATCTAACTGATCTCTTGACCTGTAATCTCTTCTCCCCTATCATCTCTTCCATACCCCATTATCAGAGTAATCCTCTTAATGTACAGCTCTGATACTACCCTGCTTAAAAGCCTTCACTGGCTCCCCATTGCCTAACACATAAAGTCCAAACTTGCTAGCTCAGAATGGAAGGCCCTCCACAATCTAGACACAACCCACTTTTCCAACTTTGTTTCACACTCCATTCATTCTCATGTTAGACTAATTGATTGGTCAGTCAATGAGTTTCAGTATCTATTGTGTACCAGGCATTGTGCTAAGTACTGAAAATACAAAGGAAGGTAAAGGACATTTGCTGTTCTCACAGACCTCACATTCACATTGGAGAGACAACAGAAAAACAACTATGTACAGAAATAAACTGGAAATAATCAAGGGAAGGAACTAGCATTAAAGGGGATCAGGTAAGGCTTCTTGTAGACAATGGAACTTTAGCTGAGACTTGAAGGGAATCAGGGAAGCCAGAAGGCAGAGACAAGGAGAAAAAGTATTCCAGGCCTGGAGAACAGTCCATGAAAGTGTAAGAAGTCAGGACATGAGTGCCTAGTCAAGAAGCAGGGAGGACAGTGCCGCTGGACCACAGAGAGCATGGTGGGGAGTACACAGTCTGGGCAGGTAGAAGGGGGCTGGGTTATGAAAGGCTTTGAATGCCAAACAGAGGGTTTTCTATTTGATCCTGGAGAGGACAAGGATCACTGAAGTTTACTTTCATCCTTTATACAATTTACCCTCTCTCCCTTTTCCAACCTTGCACCTCTGTTCATACCATCTTTTCTGCCAAGAATGTTCTCTTTGCTACCTTCGTTCCACCCATGGAAATCCTCTCCTTCCTTCAAGGCAGTCTCAGGAATCACCTCCTCTATGATGACTTCTCTGATCTCCCTTGCCAGAAATTCTCTCTCCTTCTTCTGATCTCTTAGAGCCCTTAGTCTGTACCTCTCCAAAGTTTCTAATCTGTACTGTCCTTTGAATACAGACATCTCCATAATCAGTCTGTAAATTCCTTGACTTCAAGGAACAAGACAAGCCTTAGTAAGCCTTGGTTAGCCTCTACATTACCTTGCCTGATAAATGTTGGTTGAATTTAATTCAGCTGTCAAGTGTTTATTGACCTTGGGAACACAATAAGGGAATGAACCATCTCCTTTTGTGAAGGCTGTACTGGTGTCCCATTTTACAAATGAGGCAATCAAGCCCAAGGAAATACTTTGCCCAAGGTCACACAGCTATTAAGAAGTATCAAACACAAATTTTGAATCTATACTTCCGGATTCTAAATCCACAGCTCTGGCCCCTATTTTAGGCTGCCTCTCATTAAGTCATAAAAGAAATGCAAGATAAATGCAATCCTGTACTAACTAGTCATAGTTTGCCACCAGCGGATCCCAGGTCTGCTCAGATACAACTGGACTTTGACTACCAAAATCTTCCACATGGAACTTTTATTCATGCTGTCCCTATATCATCCCTCTGGTAAATACAGTGCAGGCATTATATAGATAAGGAAAATAAGTTGTTGTTCAGCTGCTTCAGTCATAACCCCTTTTGGGGTTTTCTTGGCAAAGACACTGGAGTGGTTTGCCATTTCCTTCTCTGGCTCATTTACAGATGAGGAAACTGAGGCAATCAGGGTTAAGTAACTTGCCCAGGGTACATAGGTAGTGTCTGAGGTTGGACTTGAACTCAGATCTTCCTGACTCCAGGCCCAGCACTCTATCTAGTGTACCACCTCACTGCCCATAAGGGGAAATGAGGCCCAAGATCATTTGCCTAGTTAGTCACAAATCCAGGACTAAAACAACAGGCCTACTGTCTTGGGATCTCTACTTTCCACCAGACCACCTTATCCTTCATAAACAAGAGCTAATGTTGCCTCAGTCACCCTGTCTTGTTCACAAATATAAATGTTAGGAAGGAAGGAAGGGGACACCAGAGACACCATCTGAAGAATGGTGAGTAACTGTTCCCTGGGTATACCAGGAACAGAAAGAGGCAAGTGATTTAAGTTGCAGTGAGAATGAGCTTTTAAAGGATGGGGTAAAGGGTGGTAAGGATATAGCCCAGCCCAGAAACAAGAAAGGTTCAAATAATTGACCAGCCCCAAAGAATGGAAATTTCATTTACTCTCTCATACATGGCTGAGCCCTCCTGCTCTGGACACACAGACCCCTATCCTCAGACCCTGAAACTCTATTTCACCTTTTGTCCTTATCTGTTAAAATAAGGTGACTTGGAAACTGATTCAATCCACTCTTAGGGAACTGCAAGTTTTTCTAAGTGGTTTCACCCCGTGTCCAGGACAAGAGTCATGGCCTCAGCCACCCTAGGGCAATACAAAAACAAAGTTAGATAGGAACTTTCTATACTAAGCATAGGACCATCTTAGACTCTCAGAAAAAAACTATAAATTAGAAAAGGCCTTAGGAAGCCCAGGAGTCTGAAAACAGAAATGCTGCTTTGTTTCTCTGCCTATACCTTTTCTTCCTGTCCAAAGGAGAACAAAGCCCAGACAAAGAAGATGATATCCCAGACATAACAATTTACCCCAAAGAGAGGAACTTTTTATGAGTTCCCAGCTCTCATAGAGACAGCATCACATGGGGGAAAGGGTACAGGAGTTGGAGAAAGAGAAGCTGGATTCAAATCCAGACTCTTCCATTGACTACCTTTGAGTCTTTGGAAAAGTCCTGTCACCTTCTTGGCCTCAGTCTCCTCACCTGTAAGCATTAGACTGGATGACCTTTCAGTCCCTTCCTCTGTTCCCAGATTCCCTCTCTCCTCTCTGCCACCCATCCCTCTGGTCTTCCTCCTCTGTCAAGGAGGCCCGGTTACCTCGCCTGAAATTCCGCAGCACACCCCCCTCGGCCTCCTCCCTGGCCGCCCTCGCCTCCCTCTCGTGCCAGCGCCGCAGCTGTTCCTCCCTCATCTTGTAGAAAAGGATGTGCTTCTGCTCATCATTCAACTCTGCCAGGAGCTCCGGGTCAATGTACATTTCCCTCAGGATCTGCTGCAGCATGGTGCCCGCTGGGTAGGGTGGGATGGGCCCCAGGTCAGGCAGCCAGGGGCAGCAATCCCAAGCCCCTGGGCCCAGAAGGCACTCAGGTCAGCCTCCAGCAGAGAGCCCTCTCCTCCAGGTGTCTCTGTGTCCTTCAGACTGTCATGATCCTCCTTTAAGAGACATCTTTCCTTTCCCTTCGCACTCACAGAGCTGTTCCGCTCATCTTGCCATGCTGAAGTAGCCACAGATATCAGATGGAACAGAGCTGGGGGGATGAGAGAGGATGGGCTGCTCATACCACAGAATCAGCCCACAAGCTTTTCACCCCCAGTTGTTCCATCACCCAGCAGAAAGGCCCTGAGGCCCCGAGGCAGCTGGACCCTCTGTCAGCCTCTGCAGGGCTCCAGCCCCAGGCCAGGAGCCTACAGGAGCGGCCAGCAGAGTGTCAAGTGATCTCCTAACTGAAAGTAACAACGACACCAGCAATATCTGTGTCACTCCACCTGCCTCTGGGAATTGATCTCTCTTCTGCTGATAAGAGAGAAGACAGGTTTGCCTGTTATTTCCTAAGCTACAGGGCCAATTTTCAGAGGGAGCCTGTGGAACCGAGCTCCCGTGAAGGTGAAACCCACTCCTGTCTTCTCCATCACTGCTTAAGCTTCCTCAGGGGACACTCAGTGAGGTAGCTGACATCTTGGTGATGGAAAATGTTGTGGGTCTTTTTTTTTTTTTAATTCTAGCCTTTAAAATAGCATTGAATTAATATTAGCCAGACAAGAATGAGCTCTGAAGAACTCATGTAAACTGTCTGTCAGCCTTATTACCGTTAATTCAATTTCCACCTCTTGACTCAAGAAAGATAGGAGATTTCTGTTTAAGTAAATGGTGAACTCTTGCTGCTTAATTCCCTGATATCAGTGAAACACTGTTTCTGATTGGGGGAAGGGAAGGAAGTGGTTGGATCTAATAAGTTTAAAAAAAAAGTAAAAGCTAATGACAAATATGCAGACAATCTGTTTAAAATTCTCATGGTGGCCTAGGGAGGAAGAAAACCAGCAACTGGGCCCCTGCTCTCGGCAAAGCTTTTACCCAACCACTGCCCATCTGCCAAGATGACCTGTTTATTTGTAGATGGACAGATGTGTCAGTGGGAGATCAACCACCTCCAGTATCTAAGTTCTTAAAACTGGTAGAGATCCACTGAAGTGGGAAGACTAACTGGTTCTCAAAGATGTTTTCAGCTCAGTTGGTCCTTAGAGCAGAAGGAACCAGCAGCTGAGAGGACTGAGAACAAACTGTTACAGAAGGTATTGCTGTTGTTCAATCATTTTTTCAGTCACGTCCGACTTTTTGTGATGGCAAAGATACTGGAGTGGTCTACCATTTTCTTCTCCAGCTCATTTTATATATGAAGAAACTGAGGCAAACAGGGTTCAGTGACTTGTTCAGGGTCACACAGTGTCTGAGGTTAAATTTGAACTCAGGAAGATAGGTCTTCCTGACTCTAGGCCCAGCCCTCTGTGCACTATACAATATCAACCAGCCGCCCAATTTCCCAGAAGGTACAGTTTGAGCTAAATCTTGAAGAAAGTCAGTGAAACAGAGAGCTGGAGGTAAAGATTCAGAAAAGCATTCCAGGAACGGGGAACAATCAGTACAAAAGAATGGCGTGGGAGATGTGGTATCACATTAGAGGCCATGGAGATGGATAGTAGAGTATACAGAAGTCAACCTTATAAAGAATAGAAAGAGCTACTTTATAAAGAGCTTTAAGCATCAAGCAAAGGAGGCTGTATTTGGTTCTGAAGGTAATAGGGAGACACTGAAGATTGCTGAGCAGGGGAATGACCTGATCTGATGAACACTTTGGAAGATCTACCTTTAGCCACTGAATGGAAGATGGGTTAGATTTAGAGATTTGATCCAGGAAGACCAATTAGGAGGCTACTGAAATATCCTGTGATGAGGGTCTGAACTAGAGTTCTGGCTGCGCTAGTGGAGGGAAAGAGATGTTGTGAAAGCAGAAATGGCAATATTTGACAATACATTGAATGAGGTAAGTATGAGCATGGAATTGAGGACTGCGGGCCTGGGTGACTAGGAAAAAGAAGATATATTCCATAAAAATAGGGAAATTGGGAAGAGAGGAAGATTTAGAGGAGCTCACAGGGGATAGTTAGTTCTGTTTTAGACTTGTTGAGTTTGAGGTGTCTACAAGACAGTGGCCGTAGGGGCAGCCAGGTGGTGCACTGGATAGAGCATTGGGCCTGTGGTCAGAAAGACCAGAGTTCACAGCAGGAGGGGCAGGGCCACCGCCCCTTCCTCTCCCCCTCCCCTTATCCCCCTCTCCTTCTTCACCCTTCCCCCTGTACTCTTCCTCCTCAGTCCCCCTTTCCCTTCCCCCTCCCCTTCTCCCCCTCTCCCTCCTCACTCTTCCCCTTGTCCCCTTCCCCCTCCCCATCTTTCCCTCCATCCTATCTCCTTCCTCCCTTCCCCAGCCTAGACAATGCTGTGGTGAAGACGGCCAAGGAGGCCATAAAGCCCATGGAGGAGGACATCCTGGGGCTGTGCCAGGACATGTTCTACAAAATGGCCACATATCTGACAGGTGAGTGACAGCCACCAGTGAAGACTATGAACTTCTGGAAAATATGAACAAGCTGACTAGTTTGAAGGGTCTAGAAATGATAGAGATTGCAGTAAACATGAGTAGAAGCCTAAAGGACTTACACAAGAAATAGGCAGCCCTTCAGGCTCATCTGGATCAGGTCACTTTAACTGAGGGGCAAGCAACCGCTCTTGAGCAGGTGGTTTACAAGTTGGATGAATGTTCAAAGAAACTAGAAGCAAAGTATAAAAGTTGGAGAGGCAATGGAAGAATTCTTTACCACAAAGACTTTAACTACAAGAATGTTTTGGGGCGGCTAGGTGGCACAGTGAGTAAGAGTGCCTTGGGATCGGTTCTGGCCTCAGATATTTAACACCCACACAAAAAACCTGACCGTGTAACCTTGGGCAAGTTATTTAACCCCAACTGCTTTTTTAAAAAAATGTTTTATAAGAACTGAAATTCACAGGATGGAACTTATCACCATGCTTTAATTCCTAAAAGGAAGCAGTGCTGCTGATACAAGGAGAATCCCAGCCCCCACCTCTGGCTGGACGTGTAACTCTGGCCACCCCCTGTGTTTTCCTAAACCTGTACCCCTGGAACCTCATCTTACCATATGTTTCCTTGTGTGCCCTGCACCAAGCCTCAGAAATCAGGATCAGCCCTGTCTAGAGCAGACACAGATGAGAAGTTCTCATCTCCCTGTCTCCTCCCTTCTTCCCTCTCCCATATCCCCTCCTTGTCCCCTTTCATAATCTGTTCTTCAACTTAAATAATAAATGCCAACAGATGACCCTGAAATTAAAAAAAAAAAAGAAAGACCAGAGTTCATATTTGACCTCTGACACTAACTTTGTGACCCTGGGCAAGTCACTTAACCCTTGCCTGTATGAAACTGAAGAAGGAAATGCCAAACCACTCCAGTACTTTTGCAAGAAAACCCCACGTTCAAAGACATGACATTGGAAAATGACTTCTCAGATTGGAAGGGCCTGGAATGTTATGATCCACAAGGTCACAAAGAGGCAAACATGATAGAACAATAACAGCAACAGGAAATCTAGTCTGAGATGTACAAAGGACTACTAATAATGTGTAACTAACTCAGAAAAGAGACTAGAACTATTTATGTAGATCTGGGAATCATCTAAGGGGGCATGATAACTGAACCCATACGAGCTAATGGAATCACCAAGGGAGATAGCATAAATTGAAAAGAGAATGAGTCTTAATGGACATGCATGGTTAACAGGCATGACATGAAGACCCAACAAATGAAAATGAGAGAGGGTCAGGAAGAGAACCAGGAGAGTTTATTACATAAACAGAGAAGAGAGGGTAATTGACCATTTCAAATGCTGCATAGAAGTTGAGAAGGATGAGGCTGGTAGTTTGAGATACTCCTACTCAAGGCCCACCCTAATTCCCCCACCCTTGTGCCATCACTGGTGTCTTCTCTACCTCAAATTATTTTTTGTTTATTTCATATGTATTTTGTTTTTATTATCTTGCCTACGTGGTGTTCCCCTTCCGATAGAATTTAAGTTCCTTGAGGGCAGGAAGAGTTTTATTTATGTCTTTGTGTCCCCAATATATGACACATACTAGACGCATGGAAGGAAGGAAGGAAGGAAGGAAGGAAGGAAGGAAGGAAGGAAGGAAGGAAGGAAGGAAGGAAGGAAGGAAGGAAGGAAGGAAGGGAAACAGGCACAACTGTCACATGAACCTAGCAGATCCAAAAGAGCTGATGTATGGAGAAACCTTATCAGCAGCAACTTGCCTCCACCTTTTAGATTCTTACACAGTTCTACTTCCTAGCTACCATATTGACTTTCCTCTCAAATCAGAGGATAATAGATTTATTTATAGACGGAAGGTTCCTTAGAGGCTGTCTAACTCAATGCTCTCATTTTATAGATGAGGAAAGTGAGTCCCAGGGAGGTGAAATTTTGAGGTGACTTTTTCAATGTCACACAAGTTATAATTAGTAGGTAGAATCAAGGTTTGAACCCAGGTCCTCTTATCCCAAATCCAACATTCTTTTCACTGCACTACTTAGTCTTTCCATGGCTCCAGATTCATACAGAAAGAACATACTTAGATTTGTTACTTTGGTTCAACCCAACATCACAATCCATGAGACCTGTGACATTAGAAGTCTCTTCTCCCACTTTCTATCCTTTATACGAAAGGAAAGAAATCTAACTACTGTTCCACTCAATCCAGAAAACATCTCTAAAGTGTTTATTATGTTGATGGGTACCATGATAAAATGTTAAAAAATAT
The DNA here is from genome assembly GCF_028583685.1 of Petaurus breviceps papuanus. Taxonomy (NCBI): domain Eukaryota; kingdom Metazoa; phylum Chordata; class Mammalia; order Diprotodontia; family Petauridae; genus Petaurus; species Petaurus breviceps. The sequence goes on from NW_027187330.1 coordinate 14,721,261, forward strand.
ATAAGAACAACATAAATACAGTCCTTAAAGAGGTTATGTTCTATTTAGTGAAGATAACGTTTACATGGACAACTATACTACAGAGCAATTTAAGGAAGAAAAGACCAAAGTAATTTGAAGTGATCGAAGAAAGCTTCATGAGGAGAAGATCATGGTACTTGAGCAGAACCTTCAAGGAAGATAAGGATTCTAAAAGACTGATATGAGGAGGGAAAGCAGCCCGAGCAGAAGGAACAAAGCTTAGGACATAAAAACTAAAGGTCAGAGAACAGTGAATAATATAGTTTGCCAGGAACATAAAGTGTATAAAGAGGAGAAATGTGAAATAAGACTGGAAAGTTGTTTGAAACTCAACTGTAGAAGGCCATCATAATAGCTCCCATTTAGAAAACACTTTCAGGGTTACAAAGTACTTTGTATAAACTATCTTATTTGATCTTCACTACAATCCTATAAAGTAGGTGCTATTATTACTTACAGCAGTGCAAAACTTAGAAATTTGTGTTTTATTCAAAAGGAAAGCAGGGGTCACTGAAGATTTCTCTTTTTTAATGTATTTATTATTAAAATGTTTTATGTTTTTTATTTTTATTTTTTGCCTTTTGGGGGGGTGTAATGCAGGCCAACTGGGGTTAAATGACTTGCCCAAGGTCACACGGCTAGTAAGTATCTGAGTTCAAATTTGAACTCAAGAAGATGAATCTTCCTGACTCCAGGCCTGACAGTGTCTACCACCTAGCTGCCAAAGAATATTGGTATTCTCAACAAAAGTAGGGAATTTTGGAGGAAGGAAGGTAAGTTCAATTTTGAGCATAACTAATTTGGAAAGCCAAGAGGACATCTAAGGTAGAGATGGGATATCCTGCAGGAAGTTAGAGATGCAGGGAAGGGATAGGTGTCTAGATTTGGGAGTTGTACGTCTAAAGATGACAACTGAATCATGGGAGTGGATGAAATCAACAAGGGAGAAAGAGGGGGCTCAAGAGACAGCCTTCCTCAACTGGCTGCTATAGTAATCTTTTTAGCCAAGAGATTGCTGCCCTCTGCTGACCTAAGTGATGTAGTTCTACAGCAGGTTCAGCACTCTAAGGGAACCTTGAATCAAATCAATTTAATTGGACAAGCATTAGACATCTCTTACGTGTCAAGCATCAAAAATATTACAGTTGTGATATCAAAACTAGAAAGAGATGTTCTATTTAGCACTGACCAGTGGTAGAGAAGGTGGTCCTCGATTCAACTCACCTCAACATTTATTCATCACCTAATGTGTACAAAATATTGTTGGGTGCTGGAAGAAATAGAGTTTAGACACCATCCTCCCAGTCCCTCAAGTTGGCAACCTAGGAGTCACTATCCTGGATTTCTATCTCTCATCCCCCTATTTAATCTGTTACCATCGCCTGTTGAGTTCACCTTTGTAGCATCTCTCCAATAAGCCCCCTTCTCTCCTTTGACACAGTCACCAAGCCCTCATCATCTCATACCTTGACTATTGCAAAATAGCCTGGTAGGTCTGCCTTCTAAAAGTCTCTCCCTACTCCAATCTGTCCTCCATTAAGCCATTAAATTGATTTTCCTAAAATGAAAGTCTGATCATGTCACCTCCTTACTTAATAAAATCCACTGGCTTCCTTATTGCCTCCAGGAACAAATACAAAATGGCTTGTCTAACATTCAGAGCCCATCATAACTAGCCCCCTTCTATCTCTCCAGTGTTCTTACACCTTACTCTCCAACACGTCATCTTTGATCTAGTGACAATGACCTAATTGTCCCATGAACAAGACACTCCTTTTCTCCACTCCAGGCATTTTCTCTGGCTATCCCCCATACTTAGAATACTCTCCCTACTCCACTCCAACTACTGATCTCCTTTTAATTCCAGTGCTCACTTTCTTTTAATTAGCTCCTGTTTATCTTGTACATTGTTTACTCTGTAAAGATTTGTTTGTATGTTGTCTCTCCCATTAGATTATAAGCTTCCTTGAGGGCAGGGACGTCTTTTGCCGCTTTTTGTATCCACGGTGCACAATGGCAAACAGTAGGTGCTTAATAAATGTTTGAGTTGAATTCAAATAAGGTAGTCCACATAGAGTTTACAGTTAGTTAAGAGTATATGAGGCATACACATGCAAATTGCTATTGTAACTGCTGTTTTAAGTGTCACTGATAGATGCCAAAGTTACTGTCACTGTAGCTTTAAAAGCTAAGTTGAATTTTTAATTTTTGTAATTTTTGAAAAACTGAGAATAGAACCCTAATGAAGACACTATGATGAAAAATGTGGAAAAGACAGAAAGAAAGAGAATGAGGAAATTTTTCTTTCTTGAGAGAAATACCTAAACTGTTATTTTTTGAAGAAATATGATAAAGAGAATTTTATGAGTGAATCTGGAGAGATACTATTAAAAGTTATGTTTTAAAAGAAATTCTAAAGGCAGGAAGAAAGAAGATGAATGGAAATTCTGTCCCAATGGAATAATTTTAACCTTTTCTTTGCTAAGATAATAGAGCAAATTCTTGCTGAAAGACTTTGTGTGGCATGTTGAGTGAACTGATTAGGGGAATTAATTACATTGCTAAAAGTAAAGAGGGGTCATCTACAGTAAAAGTGTTGATTAGAAGTAACTCTAGCTATGATCTTTCTCATAGATAAAATATTAAAGTTATATCTTTATGTTATTACTTATTGTGCTATCAACAAATTGTATAGCCAAAAACTTGAATATTTACTTAATCCTAAGAGATTAGGGGTTTTAATATAGAGAAAGATATGAAAAAACCACTAATTAGGAAAATTTTCTGGAAATTATTAAAATAATTCAATATTTAATGTTATTTAAGTACTGCTGATATTATGTTGTAGGCCTCTGAGCTGCTTAATTAGAGAGAAAGATGATATAATTCTATCAATTAATGAGGAAATATCCAAACATACTCCTGGGTTACCCTAGAACTCTAGATAAATGAATCAAATAGCTGGCTGAGGAGTGACCAACATTTGGGGCTGGTTATCTGCTTATCTTCTTACAATACAACACAAAAATAATAGAAAACTTAACAGTGATAAGGGGGAGGGATTTAAGTTTAACTTTAAAAGGAAAATAGGAATTCTATGAACTAAGAGAATGTAAGACGATGTTTTAAAAACAAATAGGATATTTCATGACCAAAGGCATGGAGGTAACAAAGTATACAGTATGTTTAAAGGACAAATAGTTCAGTTTGGCTCAAGCATAAAGAAGAGGGAAGAGTTTTATGGGATAAATTTGGAAAGGTATCATAGTACCAGATTGTAGAAGGTCTTAAATGTCAGATAGTACTTTGGAATTTGGGAGTCATCCGCATAAAGGTAATGGTTGAAGTCTTGGGAAATGAATAAAATTGCTAACAGAGAAAGTAGAGAGAAAAAAAGAATGTTGAGGGCAGAACCACAAAGATAACACAAAAGTGGTCAGAAAGAAGACGGACAAGGGAAAAAAAAGAGACAGAGAACTGTTATAGGGATAAGAAAAGACCCACAAGAATGCTTTATGCTGGGAGCCGATGAAGGAAAAAGCACCCAAAAAGAGAAGGTGGTCATTTGTATCAAATGCTTCAGAAAGGTCAAGGAGGATAAGAACAGAAAAAAAGGGGCACTGGACATAGTGATTTAAAAGTTGGTAGTTACCTTGGAAAGAGGAGTTTTGATAAAATAGTGAATGCAGAAACTAGATAAGTGGTTGAGGATTAAGTAGTGAAAAAGTAGGAGCAAAAAGTATATAGACAACTTTTGAAAGAAGCTTGGCAGTGAAAAGGGGCAGAAAGTCAGATGTTAACTGCATTGCATCAAGGAAAGGTTTTGCTTGGTTTTGTTTTTTTTTTTTTTGGATTGGGTAGAATGGAAAATATTTGTAGATAGGTAGAAAGGAGTCAGTGGAGAAAAAGACAGAGTGGTCAATCAGTTCAATAGATTAGGCATATAGCATACAGAAGGAAATTAACCTAATAGCTAGTGTTTAATAAACCCAAAGACCCCCAAATACTAGAATAAGAATTTAATATTTGACGAAAACTACTAGGAATATTGGAAAGCAGTTAGGCAGAAACTTAGTTCAGACCACAGTTTGTGCACATAAAGGACAGACCTAGTTATATGCGGTTAAGTCATTGAGGCCCAATAAGCACTTATCATTGGATTGATTAAGAGCTGGGTTATTATAATTATTATTATTATATTATTACTGTTTTCTTCTAAGATTTTTTCGTATGGAAAGCTTTCACATCTTAAGGTACTCTGGCACAGTGAAAGAGCACTAGAAATGATGCAAGACACCTGACCTCCCTGAGTCTCTGAGTCCTCATCTCTAAAATTAAAGGAGACTTATGATAACCCAGAGTTTTGTAAATCTTGAAATGTATACAGATTTGAACTATTATCCATCTGTACAATTGTACATTCCACTTGTTTCATGGGGGGTAGCCATGTGTAATAGAAGAAATATACATATAAAGACATACCACTATAAAAGTGTAAATTGAACTGTGATGAGTGAGGGGACTACAGGGCATCTCTCATTCTGTAAATATTTACAAGCTTCTATGATGGACGGAATGTATAGGTGAGTAACAAAGGAATGCAAATTGAAATTCATGTAGTGACCATGGAAACCAATCCTCTTTTTCCCCTCTGTCCTGGACTGGCTTGCTTCTGCCCCAAAGGATTTATCTTCTCTACTAATCTAAGAGATTTTTAAAATTCTGCTTTAAGTTATTAACCCCTCTCTGTTTAATATTTCTGCTTATAACCTTGATCTGTCTAAGAATGTTGTGGAATAGAAATGTCAGGCTTGTGATTCTTCCATCACTCATGCTAGACGCTGGATGTGTCCTCTACTTTTCACAGGCTTTCTCCCTCCCATTTCCATTCATCACAAACAACAGTGACCATACAGCAAGGGTTAGTGACCCTTTATTTACATAATAATGGGAGTAAGCAAGGGAAAGAATGGAGGAGCAGAAAGGAGGGGAACAAACAGTCTATGGGCAAATACAGGCAACAGGGGATCCTACCAACCACAGCAGAGAACTGACTACTTTTGATGCCTTTCTCTCCTGGAAAGAAGTCAGAGGTTGCTTACTTCTCTAATTTGGAAACCAATCCTCTCTGCCCCTTTATCCTAGACTAGATTCATAGGAGACAGATGTTGACTCTAAGGGTAATTAGGACCATCTCACCAAACCTGGTCTGACTGGCACTACAGCCACTGGTCATAGTCTTTCTGGGCCTAGCTGCAAACCACATTGTTAATCACAGCTGCAGACAAAGCCATAAGCACAAACTTCGAAGAACTTTGTAGGAAATCCCAAAGAAGTAGGCTCTTTACTCAACTCTGGAAAAAAGTAAACTTGGTGACAAAATGGAGGATGAAACACAGCGTCTCACTTTCAACCTTGATTCCCTCCCCTCAGGCTTTTCTCTTTAGAATTCTTTGCAACAGCTCTAGTGGTTCCAGTTCTATAACTGGCTGATGGATACTAGGTGCAGGATCCATGACAACATTGGCCCACCCAAGCATTATCTCATTCTATTTCCCACCAAACCTCTCCATACCGAGGAGGCCACAATGAAAGTAAGGGGAGTCCCAGTTGCTGACAGAGAAACCAAGACTTGAAGAGGATGCTTGACTGGCCTACCATCATATTTTAAGTCAGTGGCAGCAGCAGAACTAAGACCTGAAATCATTTCAAGTATTCCCAGTACAGCTTAAAATGGACCCATCCCTTGGCTTCTTAAGCAAAAGTTGAAGGACTATTTTTCCACAATATCATTGAAAGGATTCCTTTTGGTTCAAATGTTGGACAAGAGGACAACTAAGGTATCTTTAGACTTTAAAATTTTATGTTTAGGGAAATCTCTCTTTAATCAAGTGCATAGCTTTGCTGGGAGAAAGGCTTCTTCAAGGTACCACCTCTTAAGTATGATGGTTCCAAAAAGGGAATTTTTTTTTTCATGAATGGAAATAAAATCTAGGCCTAGCTTGTCTTGGCCATCTGCTCAAGCCAGTCTCTTTTACTATTCTTTAATTTTAATTGATTTGGGGTAGAGAGAGATAAATGGCAATGAGAAAATAAGAGACTTTCTTCCATAGTCTTTGAATCTATCCCTGTAGTCCTTATATATTATGAAATGGATACTGAAAATCTCAAAATGGATTCCATTGTCTGTTCTGCCTGTGAAAAGAGACTGGAATCTAGTCCTTTCTCTATCATTAATTAGCTGGTGACCCCAGGCAATTTATTTAACCTCTCTGGGTTTTTGGTCACCTCATCTATGAAATTGGGATGATAATACCTTGTGTGCCTGAATAAGGGATTGAATAAGGTGATCTCAAAGGTCACTTTCAGCTCTATTATCTATAAGCATATGATAAATGTCAGAAGCTAGCCAGAGTCCCCAGTCTACTTTTGGAGGACAGCTGTGGGAAGGACAAAGGAAACAGCCAAATCCTCAGGTAAATTATAGATCAGAGCTATAAAGCAAGGGCCCTCTGTCAGACAAGCTGAAATGAAGAATCAAATTTCAAATAGACTATCCCCTGGACAGTAAGATGGGAAAGGAATGGAGGGGAGGAGGGTTGCAGATTGTAGGCTCCCTGCCCAGGCTGTCAGAGGAGAGGCAGGAAAGCTCCAGAAGATCCCCAGGACATATGGCATTGGGAGAGCAGGTCCTTCGAGGGATTGCTGCCAGTTAGAGACACGGAGGAAAAGAAGTGGAGAAATGCACATGTAATCAATCCCTGGGTTGGGGAATTTCTCTCTTCTGCAGCCTTGCCCAGCTGAGCCATAGATGAGGCTGTGGCTCCCTCTTAGGGCAGAAAAAAATTCTGCTCCCACACAACTCTACTTTTATCACTCTCAAGAAAGGGAAACATCCCTTTTCATGGAGTCTGTTGCTTGGCTTCCTATGATTTCTGCTGCATTGGAACAACCTTTCTGGTTCTGGTGCACAAAAGAAGAAACAGTTCTGGAGCGGATGGAGTCTAAAAGGGCCCCAGCTCCTAGAAACACACAGTCTCCTTCCTCTATGCTGCTATAGCCCAGGAGTGAGCTAATGAGCAGCTGATGGTCACACAACGAGGCTGAGCAAGATTTAGGACTCTTTGTGAATTTCATCATTCAATCAGCAAGAGTATTTATTAAAAATATGCTATAGGCAAGGCATTCTGCCAGGCATTATGGGAGAGGGTTCTCAGCCTCAGAGGATGACATGACCTAATTGGGAAGAAAAGACATTTAGCCTGTTGGCCCAGCTGTAGACTACATTTTTTCTACACAGTCTAAATGGAAGAAAACCCAAATGCAGGTTGTCAGTCTTATTTTTCTTTCTTCTTCCTCTTTTTGTTTTTTGGTCTATGGACTTGTTTCTTTCTTTGTTTTTAATTTTAGGGGGAGTCATCTATATTTATACCAATAGGATACATTGAAAGATAAATGAAAATACAAGGTAGAGTGTGATACGTGAGAAATAATTAGGATCATAGACTTAGAATTATAAGAACCAGTAGAGGTCACTTAGTTCAATCCCCTCACTTTACAGAGGAGAAAACTGAGTCCCAAGGAGATACAGTGACAGGTTCATAGATTTAGAGCTGAAGAGACATGGAAAAAGCTTCCAATCCAACTCCCTTATTTTACTGATAAGGAAACTGAGGTCTAGAGAAATCAAGCCATGGGTTCATAGAATCGTAGATTTAGAGCTGAAAGAAATTTTAGAGGCTATTTAATTTTACCTTCTTATTTTACAAATAAGGAAACTGAGGCCCAAGAAGGTTAAGTAACTTACCCAAGGTTATACAGAACAAACAAAAAAAAAGCCTAAATTTGGGTAGCTCTCTTAAGTTATTGAGTGATTTTCCTTACAACTAACAACTATGTAAGATAGTTCAGCCAAGTGTTGTTACCCACATAAGACTCAAGACAGGATTTATAATTTTCCCAGAAAGGGTTACTCCCAGGGTAGGGATTGGCTCCCCCAAGGAAGACTGAAACCTGCTTATGGATTAAACATTTAAGTCTTAAAGAGTTACCTGAATCACTGAGGGATGACTGACTAGCCATAGGAGAATAAAAGGCAGCAAACAAGGAAGGAAATGAGCAATTGAGCACCAATGCTTAAAGACAACTATTAAATGTCTGAGGCTGGATCTAAAACCTGGCCTTGTTATCTCCAAGTCTAGATCTCTATCTACTTTGCAGCCTGGTCTCTCCTTTTCATTTGCCACTGGGAGAAACTGAGGTTCAGAGAGGAATCATTCAGTCATTCAACAAGCAAATTTATTAAGTGGTTGCCATATGTCAGGCATGGTATGTATGAGCAGGCTAACTACAAAAATAATAGAATATAGGATGTTATGAAAAAAGGATGTGATTGGTCTGGTAGTGAGAGTGTGGAAGACCAGATGAACAGGCTGTGTGTTTTACTGTGATACTTAAGATGCAAGAAGAAGGGAAGAAGTCCCCCCCACCCCTCCCCAGCACATTAGGTGAACCCTATGTTGTAAACTTATAAGAGAACATAGACAAGGGTCACAGAGTGTGGGTAGGCATGGGTGAGCTGCTATTTGCATCCTTGAAAGGAACATCCCCACTGAACAAGTTAAAGCTCTGAGTGTTTTGAATATGTGCTAGATATGGGACACTGTCCTAGACTAGCTGTGTGATCTGGAGGAAGTAATTTATCCAGGGTCACACAGTTTGTAAAGTGGCAGCAACGGGATTTGAATCCAGGTCCAGCTCTGAGGTTCTATGACTCTGACCCTACAACCAACACTCTTTTCCAATATAGCCCATCAGTTCATGTGTAAGGGAGACCACTCTGGTCTGGAATACTCAAGGAAGGCTTTTCAAAGGAAGTGTGGCTTAAGCTGGACTTTCAAGGATGGTACTTTGGGTATGTATAACTAAGAAAGGAGGAAGAACATGCCCAGCCCCATGGACCTCAGACACTTACTAGATATGTGACCCTGGGTGTGTAATTTTATTTTTTGCTTTTTGGAGGGCAATTGGGGCTAAATGACTTGCCCAAGGTCACAAGGCTAGTTTTGTGTTAAGTGTCTGAGATCAAGGTCTTCCTGACTCCAGGTCAGTGCCCTATTCACTGTGCCACCTAGCTGCCCCCCTGGGTGTGTAACTTAATCCTATTTGCCTCAGTTTCCTCATCTGTAAAATGAGTTGGAAAAGGAAATAGCAAACCACTCCAGTATCTCTGCCAAAATAATGGGGTCACAAAGAGTCAGAGATGACTAAAATGACTGAACAACAACAGTCAATGACCATATGAAAAAAAAATGCTCCAAATCACATATAATAAGATAAAATTAAAACAACTCTGAAGTTTCACACACACACACACCCAAGCTGTCACATTTGTGGATTTTTGGAGGACCTGTAGAAGAACAGATTTGTACATTGTTGATGGAGTTTGTGACATGCCCTTTGAACCCAGCAACATCACTACTAGGTATATACTCAAAAGAGATCAAAGACAAAGTAAATGGAGCCATATCTGGGAAATGTTTATAGTTAAACTTCTTCATCACAGCAAAGAACTGGAAATAAAGTGTACGTTCATCAATTGGTAGATAGTTGAATAGGGATGATTTCTATGTGACTGTAACAGAACATTATTGGATCAGAGGAAATGTCAAAAGGAATGGATTCAAAGAAACCTGTGATGAATTCTCTGAACTGACACAGAATGAAATGAGCAGAACCAGGAAAACTATTTATATAAATAATCTCAATATCATAAAGGAAAACGCCCTTGAAAGTCTCAAGAACTCTGGTCAATGCCATAACCAGTCATGACTCCAGAAGACTCCATGAAGAATGTCTGCCACCTCTTGTTGGAAAAGTGATGGACTGCAGGTGCTGAATGAGACACATTTTCAGACACATAACACAAATTTATTTTGTTGGACTGCAAGAGAGGGCTTTTTATTTGGTGGGAAGGAGAGTTGAGAGGACATTGACAGAGTAGTGATAGTGATGTTGCACTATAAAAAAAAAAGTAGAAAAGGGTCAATGAAGCATTTGAAAAATACAGAAAAGAACAGAAGTTCAGAAGGGGAAGGAAGGAAAGGGAAAGAGAATTAGCACTTATTAAGTGCCTACTATGTATGAGGTACAGACAAATATTATGTCACTTGATCCTCTCAACAACCCCCCTAGGAGGTAGGTGATGTTATTATCCCCATTTTACGGTTGAGGAAACTGAAGTAGACAGAAGTTAAGTGATTTGCCCTGGGTCACACAACTAGCAAGTATCAGAGGGAGGGTTTATACTCAGGTCTCCCTGATTCCAGGGCCAATGTTTAACCCATTCTTACATCTCACAGTTCTACTGTGGTAATGCTATCACATTGAATTATGTGCAAAGTGTGTAAAATATGTGTGTAAATATATGTATATATATATATTGCATATATGTTGTATTAATAGAACAATGCTTCTCAAAGTATACTGAAAAACTGAATCCAAGCAAATTTTTTTTTCATAAAAATAAAACTTTTTTTTTACTTTTTGGAGGGCAATTGGGGGTAAGTGACTTACGCAAAGTCACACAGCTAGTAAGTGTGTCAAGTGTCTGAGGTTGGATTTGAACTGGAGTCCTCCTGATTCCAGGGCCAGTGCCATATTCACTGCACCACCTAGCCACCCCATCAATAATTTTTAAGAGGATAAAGGACTTGTAAGAACCACTGTAATAGATTCACAGTTTCATATACAATCTTTTCCTGGCCTCTTTTGTACATGGAAATGTACATTGTTATTGATTTTCTAGTTCATAATTTTTTTTTCTTAGTGAGTAGGGTGGATTAAATGACCTCTATGGGGTCTTCTGGCTCTAAATCTATGATCCCAGGCAATTTCTCTATACAGTCTCAATTTAATAGACCCTTGGGTTGGAAGAGATATTAGATTCCATTTAGTTCAACCCATTTGGTTTTAGAGGTGAGGAAAGTGTGGTTCAGTGAGGTTTCAGTGAGTTGTATAAGGTTACAAAGGCAGAGAGGATCAGACCCAGATCCTTCTGCTCTGTTCTGTCCTCTAACCCCAGATCTAGGACTTTCTCTCTGTCCCACAATGACCCTCTAAAAAATAAATTTTCAGGGGCGGTCAGGTGGCACAGTGAGTAAGAGCACCGGCTCCAGTGTGGGGATGACCTGGAGATCAAATCCCAGGCTCAGACACTCATCACCACACCCAGAAATAACTGGCCGTGTACCCTTGAGCAAGTTACTTAACCCCGATTGCTTTAAAAAAAATAAATTAATAAAAAAATAAATTTTCAAATGACTGCCCAACCTAATGGCGTGCTAGTTTTCCAAAGGAACAACTGTGTTCTAGCCCCTTTCCAGTTAAACGAGTCCTTCCCAAGAGGAGAGAGTATTAGCTGAAACAGTGACCTTCACTGAGTCAGACAATAGACCTGGAACTCCATTTGTCAACTGCTCTCCTCTTAGAAGACAGACACGTTAGCTGCACAGCTGTCTGAAAGTCAGAAATCATAGTCCATCAATGAAGACTTATTAAGTGCCTCTGGGCTGGGAATACATGTCCAAAAGTGAGAGAGTCTCTTCCCTCAAAGACTTAGAATCCTACTAAGGGTAGAGGACATGTGGTCGGAGAAGTCATTCTCTGGACATGCCCAAAGAGTCAGGAATGGATCCCACAGGGGCAAGAAAGAGGAGGTAACTAGACTGCTGAACTAGTCATACAAATTCCACCTTCAACCTTGTTGGGTGTGGCTTGAGACAGGGCTATGAGTGAATACAGAAATATATGAAATAAATACCCAGTGAGTAAAGGAAGGGAAAGTAAAAGGATTCAAGAAAGGCCTTTTGAGATGGCCTTTGAAGGGAGCTTGAACTTTCAAAGTCTATGGTATCACCCCACCCAGAGCCCTCCCAGAAGCCCCTCAGACCACTAACTTCTGAGGCCACTAGGCCTGCAAAAGTCCAGGCCTGGTCTGCTTTCCCTGAGAAATACACAGGAATCTTCCTGACATCTTTTGGACCTCATTAGTATGAACGTGGAAAAAACTCTCAGAGCCTAAGTTAAAAAAAAAAAAAAGAGGAAGGTAAGCCCATGAGTGTGTAGAGAGTTCAGGGAAGAAGGTACCCTACCTCCTGTCTGTCCTCCACTGGTAAAGCAATCACCTCAAAAATCCCCTAAATGCTACGAGACTGTGGCCTGTGCTGCAATGAGCCAGGAAGGAGAGAAAGCCTAGTCGAGCAAGCACCTAGTGACTGGAGAAGCAAAACAGGAAAGCCCCTGCATACATATATGGGAGGAAGGGGATAGAAGCTAAATATTAGGACATTGCCTGAAGTTCCACTTCTCTTTTTTGGAGGGTATTTGGGGTTACGTGACTTGCCCAAGGTCACACGGCTAGTTTTTGTGTCAAGTGTCTGTGGCTGGATTTGAACTTATGTCCCCCTGACTCCAGGGCCGGTGCTTTATTCACTGTGCCACCTAGCTACCCCTGAAGTTCCTTCCACACCTGGAGGCCCCCTTCTCCAGCTTCTCACTCCAGAATACTCATTCCTCCTGCCCCTTACCTTTTTCTCTAACCACCACCCTAAAGTAACCTTTATTCCCCTCCTGACTTTTCAGGAAGACCTGAGTGCCAATTCAGCAACATTTTACTAGTTATATAACCCTAAACATGTCACTTAATCTTGCCCAGCCTCAGCTTCCTCAACTGTAAAATGGGAATAATATCATCTATTTATCTCCTAAGGTCATCATGGAGATCAAGTGAGGTGACATATCAAAGTAAATGCTATATAAATTTTATCTATTATTATTATTACAATGGTCAAGCTGAACCTTGAAGAAGAGATCTGACAATGTAAAGCCTCCCCACATTACAAAGTTGAGGTATTATGAGTGTGGAAAACGGGATATATGTGTTATGAACTTGGTTTATGTGTTGGTTAGTTTTAGGCACTTGTTTCCCCTCTCCCCACTGTTTTCTTTTTATTGTTTGTTATAATGGATGGCTTTCTGAGTGAAGGAAGGGGAGCAACATCTGGGGACATGAAAGTGATATAAAAGATACCAATTTATTGTCGTTGTTGTTGTTATTTAAAGAGTACCAGATTTGGAATCAGGAGGCTTGAGTGCCAACCCTAGCTGTATACTTTGGACAATCTACATAACCTCTCTGTGCCCTACCTTCCTCATCTATAAAATGGAAATTACAGTCCCTTCTTTGATTCCCTCACAAGGTTGGAAGAAGAACCAAATAAGTAATGGCCATATGTTCATGAACCTCCCTGAAAGAAAATCAAATTGTATTTGCAAAATATTAGATATAAAATGAAACGTTCCCAAAGTCAGTCCGTGCAAGTAGACAGCCTGGGCTTGAATCTTCATGGACTGAGTCATAATCTTCATTTATCTCCCCATAGCCCTCACTTCACTTTGCACTCTGATGTTTCATACAGCAGTCATATTATAACAATGTTATCCCCTTACTCACTGTATTCCATAAGGGAACTCGTGGTATAATTAAAGACCCCTAATGTGAAAATCGTTAACATAAGAGTTATTGGTAGGTGATTCCAGGTTTGAGTCCCAAGCTCGTACAGGGCCTCTGAAGGGCTGCTTTCTCATGGTCTTCCTCTTGGCTCCCAATGTGGCTCAACTAAATAAAACCCTCTAGGGCTTTTTCCCCACACATCATTCTTTGCCAGGAGCTCTTATCAGTTCCTCTTTTGAACTTCAGCAAGGCAAAACCAACTGGTGTTTTGTTTTGTTTTGTTTCTTTACCCTCCTCTGTGTTTCTCTTGATAAAAATTACCCCTCAGGAGCACTGCAGGTATCAGACACCCAGACACACAAGATAGATTTCTTGGCAGAGAAGGGTGTCTCTCTCTTTTTCAGCATCCTGTGACCACAATAGTACAAATAAAACAAATGCTGAAAGACTTCAGAACTGAGTTCAGTGAAGTGACCTCTCGTGCTTTCAAAGAGGGATTAAGGAAGCAGGCCTCCCACCTCTCTGCCACACGACATTGGACTAGCAGAGCAGGAGACTTCTATTGATGGGACACTGAGATATGGCTGGTGTGTGATTTTGTTGTACTTGACTATACTTATTTGTTATAAAGAGGGGATAGCCTGGAAGGGAGAAGAAAGGGGGAGTTAACGAGTAATGCTAGAAATGAAAAAAGTAAGGAAAGAGCATCAATAAAATATGTAGAAATGATACAGTCTGCCACCAAGGACCTTATCAAGCAACCCAAAATCTTGGTATTGCTAACTAGGATAAAAATGCTTTATTTTCAATATACCGACAAGCATTTATTAAACACTAAAATAGACAATGAGGTTACAAATAGGAAGGAAGGAAGGAAGGAAGGAAGGAAGGAAGGAAGGAAGGAAGG
>NW_027187331.1:0-10748 GCF_028583685.1 Petaurus breviceps papuanus
GCTGCATGGATGAAAAATGATCTCTACTTTCATGACAATTAATAGAAAGATTAACCTGATCATATTTTATGGTTTTTCTAAGCCTGTGCTTTTATATTTTAACTGTATCCGAAGGATAGATTCTCTTCTGCATTGAATGATTTCAGGCGGTTTTCCCTATTAAAATCTATCAGCAAAGAAGTCATGTAAGGACATCGCCATCATACAAAGCTGGTATTAATGCTACGATTGCTGGGCAGATGAGTGAAACAGGGAAAAATGCAAACAACCACGCACACATACACACACAAATAAAGGAACCATCTACCTCCATCAGTCATCCATAAATATTCAGGGAAGATATGGAATACAGGAGACATAATTGCTGGGACAGAAAGGTGAAACAACAAGCTATCTAACATTTTAAATCAAGAAATCCAGCATCTCTGTTATTGTGCAAATAGTTGCCACTTCACTTTATTACTGTTCCTTGCTGACATTTATTTTCACTTTCATGCTGAACCAACCAACAAACATAATTGCACATGTGTAGATCATCAGAATGCTGAATCTCTTTCATGTTCCCAAGGTTCAATTTGCCCTTTTTTTCCCCATTCTTCACATCTAATATTAGGGTAGGAGCATAACTTCACCTTTAATTTAATGGAAAATATAACCACTTTGGACACAGCTCAATAACACTTGAGGTGAATAGAAAAACCCCAACTGTACTTGAAGTCCATGTTCCATTTGGTATGCAAAGTGAAAGCTAAATTTCCTGATGGATGATGACCTTGGAGACTGACGTTAAAGAAAAAATCAAGCAAGGTTATTTTCAGGAACAGCATTTACAACTTAAAAGAGTATGCTTAGAGAATTTTCAGTACAGGGACAATAGCTCAGAGATTTATTCCCAGTCCCCAGTCCTCATTCCATTCTTCCCTACAATCTTGAGACAGAAAAAGCCCTGCTGAGATCACTGTATTTGTGAATTAGAATAAAATGTAAAAGTTGTGATTGCATGGCACACGTATTTTCTAATATAGAAGTCTTATATTACTTAAAATGTTAAGTGCGTGTTTTTTGGCATTTGTGTGTGTGGGTGTGGGCATGTTTTCATTGTCATTTTGGTTTCCAAGGTTAACAAGGGGAAAAAAAGCACAAATTACTTATTGTAAGACTAAATAACTTAATAAGATCACACTTGAGTCTAACTCAGAGTCCAAGGTTAGGGGACAATCTACACAGTGCTGCCCACAGAGTTAGAATCCCTAGGTTGATCCTGTGAAACCATTATGATATTCTTTGCACCATCACTTTATAGAGAAGGGGGAATACAGTTTGTTAATGGAAGCCAGGTGATGGGCCCAATAGGGACGTGAACCATACCCCAGATTCAGCCAAAAAGCTATATATCTGAGTGGACTTGCTAAAACTGTGTGGCACTATTTGTGGGTGGGAGTGCAAGGAGAATGTGCTGCCAGAGGCACCAAGTTGTCATAGAACCATCCTGGAGTTATCAGACAGATGCCTCAGATGTCTGCAGCTTCTCTCCAGGCTCCTGTATTTGAAGTAGAGATGCAGAGAAATGACCATGCTACCTTAGACATCTTTCTAATACTAGAATTCATAAATAGGCAAAGAAAGTGAGACTGATGAAGGAGGCAGGAGAAGGAAAGGGAGACAGAGACAGAGACAGAGAGACAGAGAGGAAGAAGAAGAAAGAAGAAGACAGAGACAGAAACACAAATAGAGAAGAGGGAATGGAGCATTTCTTTAAAATTCACATTATACCAAGTATTCACATATACTAATAACAATTATTAAAATCACCCTAAGTGCACACATGTCGCAGTCAGACATTATATATAATTTCCAGAGGACAGTAGAGAAATTTTTATAGCTCTAGTATTTCTATAGTGGTGACTTTTATTTCATTTTCTTTTCAGTATGCGTCCTGTTTTTCTATATACTATGTGGTACCTATAACACATGCTCTGTCAAAATGGTATGCTCTGTGAGATTGCTCTTTGGGATAGCTAAGTGTCCTGCCACCATGTATAAATTGTAGGCATAATTTCATTTGGTACACTGAGGGAAGTCAGCTAAGATAAGGTATCTGAAAATGGGAGCATGAAGGTTGGCTCTTTTACTTATCTTGAGGTAGGTCCTCTATTATACAGTCAAATAATAGATATGCCTGGACTTTGTGATGACATTAAAATGAACCAGGGGAACAAATAATGTTTTCTCTGCTTAATAGAAATAATCAGAAGCTTCTAATACTATGGGTTTCAGTGTCCACAGAGAATTTCCACAATAAAAAGACAAGCAGACTATGCATTTGAGCAAAGAAAAAAATATCAAAGGAGAAAAAAAAAATGACGATTTAAATTGTTTCCAAATGCTCTGTTTGGTGTTTCTTTCTTGCAGCAAAGTTTCCATGCCCAGCCGCCCGCCCGCCCACACAGATGCAGAAACAATCGTGTGTGCCTTCCACCTGAGCAGATTTGTAATGGCATTGATGACTGTGGTGATAACTCAGATGAAGATCATTGTAGTGGTAATTCCATTTTATTTGGAATTCATTCCAAACCAATGACAATAGAAAGCTTAATTTAATGGTTATTGGGTTTTGAATTCAAATTCCCCATTTAGTTTAGTGAAATAAAAGATGTTTCATGTGGTCTACAGGTGTTTCATCCAACTACTTTGCTTTATGACAATAGATTAAAGTAGTTTAATGTTATTAAATTTGAAGAGTTTGGACATAGACTATTTCAAAGGATATAATACTAATGCTGAATATTTATATAGCACTTGAAAATTTCTAAAACACTTTACATAGGTGAATGAGCTCATTTGACGCTCACGACAGCCCTATGATGTAAGTGATTTTATTATCCTCATTTTGTAGATGAAGGAAACTAAAGTACACAAGGATAAGTGATTTCCCAGGGTCATGCAGCTAAAAGTGTCTTAGGCAAGATTGAAACTTAAGGCATTCTTGATCTCAAATCCATCACCCTATTCATTGTACCACCCAGCCGCCTCTAAATGAACTTTTTTGTGACACTGGTTTTTTCTGACACTGGTTTTGGTGGTCAGGAACACCTGCATTCAAATTCTCTCTCTGGAACTTAAGATTTGTGTGGCTCTGGGCAAATCCCTTACACTATATAAATTCTGACTAATCGGTTAAGTCACTAGCAGTCTGTACAGACATAAGAAAATTCTTTGTTGATGAAAACGTAGTGTAGAGATATATTTATATTTATATATACACGTAAACGTTTACAAACATGCTATACAAGAAAGGGTGACAAAATTGAATAGAAATGGAGTCCCACTACTCTGTGTATTAGGTAGGGTCTCAGAAGCTCACATATTGACTTAGTTTTGAAATGTAATGTTATCTGTTTTATTGTATTTTTTGTTAATTTTATGAAATATTTCCCAATTATATTTTAATGTGGTTCTGGGTGTGCTCATAAGTGTTGAGACCACCTGCGGCACATGGATGATGTGTCTAACACTTCTGTTCTATGGTGTCCTACAGTGGACAAGGAAGTGAACTTTGAGTTAGGAATACCTGAGCTCAAACCCCACTTCTGTTATTTACTGGTCAAGTCACTTAACTTCTATGTGCTAAAGTTTCCTCATCCGTAAAGTGAAAGACTTGTACTCCATGATCTCCAAGGTCCCTTCTATTCCTAAATCTGAGATCCTCTGATCTCTTGTAGCATCATTTCTTTTATTGTTGTCACTTGCATGTATGAATGACGAATAATTATATGTTCATTTATCAAATGATTAAACTATTCATTGCATTTGTTTATAATTGTATAGATAAACTCACATATAAAACAAGACCTTGTAAAAAGGATGAGTTTGCTTGTAGTGATAAAAAATGTATACCCACGGAGCTACAATGTGACCGTTTCGATGACTGTGGAGATGGTTCAGATGAACAAGGTTGCAGAATAGGTGAGTTTGCTTAGTGTTGGGCTACATTAAGTCAAGACAGCTAGGTGACAGTGGCTAGAATGCACAGCATGGAGTCAGGAAGACTCATCTTCCTGAGTTCAAATGTGAGCCCAGACCTCACACTAGATGTGTGACCCTGGGCAAGTCACTTAACCCTGTTTGCCTCAGTTGCCTTTAAAAAAAGCTGGAGAAGGAAATTGCAAACTGATCCAGTACCATTTCCAAGAAAACCTTATATGGGGTCATGAAGAATCAGAGATTACTGAGAAAAGCTGAACAACATTAAGTCAGGTGGTTGTAATCTTTGTGGGTGAAATCAAAGTAGTATCTCAGAGGAAGGAAGGGACTTCAGAAGTCATCAAGCCCAGCCTATATTCAAGCATACCATCCATTATGTGTGACTCTTCAACTTCTTATAGGTCTCTAGTGATGGGAACTTGCTATCAGACCATTCCTGTATCAGGCCATTCCAGTTTGAAGTAGGCAATAATTAGAGACTTATGCATTAGATAGATCAGTTTTCCTCAAGACTTGCTTCATTCTCCCTCAGTCTTTGTTACTTTAACAAAAAGACACTTCTTGCAACTTGATGTAAACAAAGTCTAACTGTTTTAAAAGGCCTTGTTAAAGCAATCCTCTGTTTTAAAAGTCTCTTAAATTACTTTAAGTAATTAACAAAGAAAAAAAAGATAACATTTAAATAAGTACTCTCATCAAGCTGGAAAGTCTGATGGGCAAATAAAGACTCTAGTTTGCCTTTCAATCTGTGACCAGGAACTTTTTTATGAAAAAAAAAATCAAAGCTAATTACTTTAGGCATATACAAAAACCAATACTTGCTTTGAATCATGGTGAGAGTGGGGGTCATTTTTACCCTTTCCTATTTCTGTTCTTATGTCTGTAAAGTATATTTTCATTCCTTCAGGATCAGTTCTAGAAAGTTTTTGGATTTGTTTAGATCCTTTAGGTTAGCAATTTTACATTGTGCTACTATTGAGTATCAAATTTTCCTGAATTAGAGAAAAATCTCTGAGCTTATGACTAAATGGCATCTACAAACTGCTTTTAAAACATACATAAAAAGTAGTTGATGGCTTTTAATTTTAGATGATAAAGAATTCAACAATGGGCACTATAGGGAGGTAATAGACTCAGTATGATGCCTATCCAAATCCACATCAGGAATCTATGGGATAAAACACTGGTCCTGGGAGGGCTTGGAAATTGTGTTCACCTTTGAAGCATGTATCCAGAAAACTTTGTCTCTAGCCATGTCTCAAGAAAACCACCACAATGAGCTACTGATTTAGCAGAGTGGAGAAATACTGCTTCTACTGTCAAAGGCCTCTCTATAACCTTTCCTTTTATAAAATAATGCTTTCCCAATAGGATGCCCTTGTGGGATCCCACCAGCAGCAGGTCTTGGTAACAGCTTGAAGTTGTAGCTAATGACACCATAACATATTCTATCTAAATTATATTAACTATAAATTAACCCACTTTTTTTTGTTTATGCACCTTTCTAAGGTCTAAGGGATCATAAGGAATGAAAACTATACTCTTATGCAATACTAAAAGAACAATCTAGGGAGAAAATTAATATCATTTTCAAATAAAAAAGATGTAAAGCTCTCATATTAGGAATTAGAATATATTAGATTTGACCATACATTTTTAATCCTAGTTCCCACTGAATATACCTGTGAAGATAATGTGAATCCATGTGGAGATGATGCATATTGCAATCAAACACAAACATCTGTTTTCTGTCGTTGTAAGCCTGGATTTCAGAGAAACATGAGAAACAGACAGTGTGAAGGTATAGTACATTTTCATAAACAGCTTGCTCTTAAATCTTTGGGTTATGAGATGAATCCTAAAACTGCTAAATTGTGAGTGATTGATATTTATCAAAATTGTATGGGATAATGTGATACCATATTACTTATGAGAGTGAAGAGTCTCTTGGGTCAAGCATAAGTTTGTTGGCAGCTGAACTGCCATTTAGGATACAAAACCTTTTATAGAAAGGCATCAGACTTGGAGGAACTAGGTTGTTTTGGTTTTGAAATGCAAATAAAGAAATTTCTATACCAGGAACTATTGGGAAATTAGGTTTGTTTCATGAAAGGATATATTCTGCTTGACCCAGTTCTATAGATTTATAAAAGTTCTTTTTAAAAAAAAATTATCTGTCACTGTATGGATACTGTGACTCAGACAGTATTCTGGGGCATGAATAGATTTTGATTTTGAATCAATGACATACACTAAATTGATATTTGCCAACTCCTGTCTAGATTGGTTAATACCCTCTTAGTATACAGGATAGCCAAAGGAAGGAAGGAAGTTACATGCCATGATTTAGATGTGTTTTCCTTTTCTTGATGGGAGTGGGAAAGAAGAGAAAGTAGGTAATCAGGATAGTGCTGTTATTCTTGTTCTTTCCATTAGCTGGATGGGTGAAAGTAGATTGCATGAGTTTTCTTTGTATTCTGATTAAAGTTATAATAATTAGTGCTATTTCACTTTAATCATTATCAAAAATTTAATTGATGGCTTTTATTGGACAAAATCGATTTATCTTTTAGATGACCTAGGGACAGCCTTTTGACTAAGGTACCATTGTAACTTACTAATATTTTTTCTGGACAGTCATTACTGTTGTGTCAATTAATTTACAAAAGATTAATGCAGATTATGTGATTTCAAACTGGCAGCTGCCCTTTCCCTTTACTTCCTATTGCTCTGAAATTGTCCTTTCCACAGTTCTTTTTAATCATGTAAATGAAATACTCTTTACTCAGTCATAGGATCCACATCCTTATTTAATTACCAGAATGTTAATTGTACTGATTGGGTATGGGAATGGAGGAGGATATTACCTGGGTGATAATTACAGTAATATTCCATAAAGTTTATATTCACCCTACATGGCACTAAATACGAGCACATATGATTGAAATTTGCTTTGAAATAATTGTAATCATAATGGTGTCCATGATGATAATGATAGCTAGTATTTGTGTAATACCTTAAGACTGGCAAGCTCCTTTACAAATGTTATCTAATTAGATTCTTATTAAAAACCTCGTCAAGTAAGTCCTCTTATTGTTCCCATTTTACAGTGAAAGAGCACTGAAGCAAAAAGAGGTCATACAATTTCCCCAAGATCACACAGTTAATGTGTCTTGAAAGCCACATGATTAGAATTTAGAATGCCCAGGGTAAACACAAGACAAAGTGACACCGTGGTGGAAGGAGAGGGTGTGTGTTTGTGTTGTGTTAATTGTAAAATGGATTGAATTGACATATTTTATGGATCTCTTTGCCCAGGACCCCAATATTTTTTCATTGGTTTCTCCTTCCTCTAAGCTCCCAAAGATTACAAAATTATTTTTAATGATAAATGAGAATATATAATTATAATATAATATATAACACTTGTCTCCAACACAGACTGACTGCATGGTCCTGGACAAATGACTTCACATCTCAGTGATCCTAGACAACTAAATATCAGATATCATAAGTTTTAGAGCAGGTGTTAATTGGTACCAAGTTACCTACACCAATTAAAATCATATCTAAACTTTTCCCCCTCCGTGTGTGTGTGTGTGTGTGTGTGTGTGTGTGTGTGTGTGTGTGTGTGTGTGTGTGAAAACCTCTTTAAGATGCACTTTGGCATAGTGGATGGAGATGAAACTTCATAACCAAGACCTTAGCAAAGTCCCACCTCTGACACTTTGACTGTGTGACTCACAGGTAGCTGAGAAACTATCAGCCTACATTGGTGGAAGGAATTTTACCCCTAGGGCATTCCCTGTGCTGTTGAAATCTCAGGTACATTCCCAAGTCCTTGAGTTCCTTTCTTGCTAAACAAAAGAGAAATCGTATGCCCACTTTAAAGTAGTAAATTCTAATTGTTAACAGCTGCAAAATATATATTCTGATAAGAAAGGGAAATCAGATAATATCAATTTAAATAAATGAATATACTTGAAAATGTTTTAAATGTGTGATTGGATAGTTACTAATCAGGGCAAAAAATAAATAATTAAAACTGAGTTGCTGACAGACATGCAGTGCACAGTTATGGGGAAACTATGGTAACTCAGCCAACAGCCTAAAAGAAGAGTGATTTTATTCATAAATGTCACAGAGGTTCACAATAGAAAATTAAGGATACCAAATTACAGGAAGCAAAAGGAACTTGGTTTGTTGTTGATACAAAAGTTCACCATATTAGGACCACACACCTATAGGCTGCATTTAGGATAGGAATGATGTTACTTTGTGTTTTTTTCACCCTAGACCTTAATGAATGCTTGGTGTTTGGTACCTGCTCCCATCAATGTGTTAATATAAAAGGGTCATATAAGTGTATGTGTGACCAGAATTATAAGGAAAAGAATAACACTTGCATAGCAAAAGGTAAGGTTATAAATATTCATTTTAACGTTACCACAGTTTATATTTAAAAATCACATTGAAGGTAATTGATGAAATATGTCTTTGAGCAAATATATTTTGAGCTATTTGGCTATAGTTCTGTTCCTAAAATAAAAAAAAGGATGATTCTGGTTTGTGGAAGTGTTCTTCAGTACTGATTGATGAATGTCCTGTTGAGTTATTATACTTCTCTATTAATCTCAACTAGGACATCATTTTAACATGACTCTCAAAAAAAGGGTGACTAATGAAAAAAAGTTCAGTTTTTTTAAGAGATAGTAAAAATTGGTTAAATTTCACAATCAAAGGTGATATTCCGAGTTACAATGCCAGATCTTATGGGAGATTGTTGGGCCACTAGGAAAAGAGTGAAGGATTGACAGTGCCTTCTAAAGAAGGGAATTTTAAATAAGGATTTTAATGGTTTTAGCCCAATTCCAGTAGTCATGTTCTTATTCCTTTTCCCTTTTACTCATAAAATAGGTTTTCATTAAATACGAGGTATAGAATTGAAATGTTTAGAATAAATTTTCATGCTTATCATAGTTTGTATCATTCACTAAAATGCTATGATTATAATGAAATCACACGCATTAGTCGCTAACCCCACCTTTATCTATCTAACATGATTTAGGATTGGGGTGTTATGTCATTAAGTTTTTTAATAAAGAATGACTCTACTTAAATTTATACACTACTAAATGCAGTTATCACTAAAACTATTTGCAAATACATAATGAAATTCCTGGTACAAGAATGTCCTCAAACAACCCAGATCATAATCTGCATATGACTTAGTCTATAACTATGTGTTAGCATTTAGATATTGCTTCCTACCCAGGGGTCACTCTGTTAATGTCATAGGAAGGATTTGAAATCAGGTCTTTCTTAATCTAAGCCCCTCACTTAATTATGCCCCATTACCTTTATGCTAAACATAAATTAACTTCTATTAGATTTCTTATAAAGCAATTCAAGATGGTTTAGTACCTCAAGGTAACCCTTATGCTGATAAATTATACTTGACTTTGAGTGTGCAGAAATATTGATTGATCAAGAATTCCATATAATAGAGTTCCATTTAAGAGAGAGTTCAAAGTATATTTATGTGGGCAACTCAGATTCCTATGGTAGTTTTGGGTAGGGGAGAATAGAGCTTTGCATTTCTTAAAATAGGTGTCAGTATACACTGTCAGGAGTATTTAATATTATAAAAATAAATATTTGTATATAATTGTTATTTAATGAAAATTGAGATTCAGTAATCAAATTATACAGGATCATTAACATAAGTGTATTTAAATATACTGTATTGTACCCTAGTATCTAGCAAAATTAAATATACTTTTCACAGAGGCCCCATCTATGTCTATGTGAAAAATTTTGGTCAATGAGGAATTGAAATGTCTAGGTTGACATTAAAATTCCTAAATTAGGAAGAGTTAAAGAATCAGAGTAAAATGACTTGATTTTGATTGAAGATGCTGTATAAGCATGAAAATACCGCATAATTGAAAAATAAAATGTTTGCTTTTACATTAGTTGAAATTTACTTTATTTTTGTATTTCGTTATAATAATCTCCAGGCTCTGAAGATCAAGTTCTCTACATTTCTAATGACACTGATATCCTGGGTTTTATATATCCATTCAACTACAGTGGCGATCATCAACAAATTTCTCATATTGAACATAATTCAAGGATAACAGGGATGGATGTGTATTATCAAAGGGATATGATTATTTGGAGTACTCAGTTTAATCCAGGCGGAATTTTCTACAAAAGGGTCCATGGCAGAGAAAGAAGACAAACTACCAGTGGTTTGATTGTAAGTAAACAGCTTTGAAACTTTAAAGCTGCATACACATTTAAAAGAATAAAAATGCAACAACAATAAATCATCTGTCTAAGAGTTTTTAAGACATTGTGGTAACCCCAGAGAGTACTCAATAATAATTGACTGACTCCCCAAGTCATAAAAAATAAAAATCATTTCCTTGGTCAGTTAATGTTGCAGCTGCCTGAGAAACATTCTAATCTGCATGATTTTATGTATTTGTGGTTTTGGTAGGCACATTTTAATTTCTAGATCCTGAGAAATGAAATGAGGCTTTTTGAACGTGTCATGAAATTCAAAGCTTATTGTTTTTGTTTGTTGATGTGTTGGTTTTGATTAGGAAACTTTATATTGGAATGTCATCAAAAATATTTTCTCATAACCAACAAGAAAAATTAAAACCAAAATAGTGTAGATGTTTCTGTAACCTTCTGATGACTGGGATTCAGCAAAGCCCCAAGAAGAATGTGTTTCTTAGAGCATAAGACTATAT
>NW_027187332.1:0-10147 GCF_028583685.1 Petaurus breviceps papuanus
GTTTTTATGCCTCTATGAGTGACATAATTTACCCTTTTCCACTTCAAGCATTCCCTTTCTTCCATTGCAGTCCCTTTGTAGCCCTTAATAATATTTTTTAAAAAATTGTCATTTTGTGTATTTTATAGTCATACCCTCTATTTTTCTATAACCAGTTTGCTCTTATCAAATAGCAGGGTGTGTGTGTGTTCTCCTTGTTTACCTTTCTAAGTCACTGCTGCATCTCGTAATTGGAGGTTGAATTTTCCATTGAGCTCTGGCTTTTTTATCAAGAAGGTCTGGAACTCTGTTATATCATTGAATGACCATCTCTTTGCCTGGAAGAATATGCTCAGTCTCGCTGGGTATGTGATCCTTGGTTGTAATCTGAGCTGTTTTGCCTTCCTGAAAATTGTATTCCCCTGCCTCTGATCTTTCAATGTGGAGGCTGACAAATCCTGGTCAATCCTCACTGTGGACCCTCGATATTTGAATTGTTTCTTTCTGGCCGCTTGAAGTATTTTCTCTTTTATCTGGTAGTTCTGGAGTTTGGCCACAACATTTCAAGGATTTTTCAGTTTGGGATCTCTTACAGCAGGTGTCTGGTGGATTCTGTCGATTTCTATTTTCCCCTCAGGTTCTAGCATCTCAGGGCTCTTGGAGAATGTTGCCCAGGCTCATTTTTTCATCATAATTTTCTGGTAGGCCTATGATTCTCAGATTATCTCTCCTGGATCTGTTTTCCAGGTCAGTTATTTTTTTTTGAGGTATTTTCCCTCTTTTTCTAATTTTTCATTTTTGTTGTTTTGCTTGGCTAATTCTTGGTTCCTCATAGAGTTATTTGTTTCCATTTGTTTAATTCTGGTTTTTAGCAAATCATTTTCCTTGGTTAATTTTTGAAGCTCCTTTTCCATATCATACACTTTTCTTTTTAGAGAGATGTTTTCCTCATTATAATGTTTTTTCGAATTCTGCTATTTTCGTTTTGAGAGAATTATTCATTTTGTCTTCTATCTCTCTCATTTTGCTTTCAAAGTTCCTTTTGATCTCATCTAGGAGAGCCTTCTGTGCTTGGGATCCATTTCCTGTTGAAGTTTCAGCTGTGGGTGTGGAGTCCACATTGTCTCCCTCTGAGGTTGGTTCCTCCCTCTGAGGAAAGTAGGACTCCAGAGTCTTTGTCTTTGTAGTCTGCTTTCTACCCATTTTGAGGCAGGGTCCTAACCACGCCCTTCCTCTAGGATCCCAAGCCTTTACTGTAGAGGGTTTTGCCCTGGACAATAGTTACTATATTTTCAGGGTCGGGGGGGGTTTGGAGCAAGTGGGGTTCACTCTGTCATCCTCATCTTTGGAGGTCCTGAAAGGGGCTTTAAAAAAAAAAAAAGATTTCTGGGCTATGAAGTGGTAGCCCCAGGAGTGTTTGCTGTCCAGTATAGGGGCCCCTGTATTTGCTTCTTACCTTGCTCTTTCCAGTCCCAGCCCTTTGGTGATAGGCCTGGTAGTGGACCTTGTGGCTGGTGGGAAGACTTGCCCTCCGAGTTGATCAGGCCCCTTCCCGGCCTGCGTTCGCTGCACCGCCGCTGCCGCACCTTCCCGCGCAAGCCGCCATCCCACAATGGTTTTTAGGTGTCCCCAAGTAGGCAGAAATGAAACCCCAAAATTCCGGTGCTGGATATTGTATTTAAATGCTACTATGGTTTACTATTCAACATTTCAATTTCTTAGGTCTAGTTCATGTCTTTGCTTTGTTGATCTCTTCTTGGACACTTTGACTGGCCTACTACAATTTTCTATAGATAGAATTTTTTACATGTTTGGTTGGCAAAGTCCTTCATGTTTCCCTATGCTAATATGGGTAAGACACTTTTCATCAAAATCATAAGCTCCCTAATATCCCCTTTTGGATATACCTTAATAGACTGTACAGAAGCTCCTTCTGGGTAAAATAAATAGCACAATCACAAATTTCCACTTCTAGTTATAGTATCTTTTAATAGAAGCTGATGACTTCTGATCTCTGTAAGAAAGATAAAAAAATGGGTTTCATTAGCACTTGGAATATGTCTTCTCACCTTCACAGACTTTTTAAAGTTGCTAGAAATATTTGTCCAGTAAATTGTAGGAGCCAACTGAACTCTTAGACTTAATCAAATTTTAGTAATGAAATCTTCACGATCTGTTCAAAAATCAGATAAATTACCTTTGACTCATAATTAAATTATGATTTTAGTGTTCATACTGATATAATATACTACCGAGTTTCACATTCAATGTAATATGTATCAGAATTCTCAGAGTAACTATTTTGGAACTCTGAGAGGATACAGGTGAAGCTGTTAAGCTCCCTATATTACCTTAAATGGTCAGAAACTTTACATTTTTCAAAGAAAAGATAGCACGGTATAATAAAAATGTAGTGAACTGGAGTAATCTCTTTCAACATTAGATTCCTCATCCATAAAATAGGGATAATAATAGTACTTAAATCCCAGGATTGTTGTGAGAAGGAAATGAAATTCTGCCCATAAAGTATTTTGTAAAACTTTAACCTACTATATAAATGTAAGCTATTGTTCTTTTAGCAGTTACTCCTTCCTGTATACTCCTTGAGAAGAGGAACTATTTTACCTTAGGACATAGCAGGACATAGCAGAGTCTCTGCTAGCAGTAGGCACTTACTAATCTTTAATAACTTGATTACAGGACTGGGTAGTGACACTATTTAAGCTATTATAGATGACTGAAATGGATTTTCCTCATTTGGAGGTATGGGTAAAGATAATGATTTAGGCATTCAATGCAAAATGTTACAAATAATGCACTTAAGACTATGTCTAGTAACTATATGGAAATTTAGCATAAGAACTATAAAACCCTTAATTTATAGACAGGACAACTTAAGTTCAGAGGGATTACTGAATTCTCAAATATTGCATCGCAATCTATTAATTAATATTTCCACTTCATTAAAATGGTGAAAACAGTATCTTCTATTCATCTGATGGAAAAATAATTCAAAGATGATTTTCTCTCATATAATTTACTTGAAATGTTCAAGTGTAAAACAGCTCCTTTATTATTACCATTTTCTTTTCAAAAAAAGTATTAATATATTGTTTTTCCCTAAGATCATTTTTAATCTCCTCCCAATTGCCATAATGATAGAAAGTATGGGTAGTTCAAATGAATCATTGATTAAAAGTGGAAACTAGGTGGAAACAAGACACTCAATGAAGTTAGCAGCAGCGAAATTCCTTGATCATGATGATATTAGGAAGGGACTATATTGTGGTTTACTGAAAGAAGACACACCTTTAAACTGAGTATAAAAGAGAATGCAAGTTAAAAACTCCACAATCCAAAACAAGACTGGTATACTAATGGAGAAACTCTCATCAAAACATGAAAAGGAAATGTTTCCCCAGTCACTTCACCATCTACTGCCTGCCCCCTCATGACAACATGAGTTTGAAATAACCATATGAAGGCCCACTGGTGACTGAAATCAGTTTTGCACAATCCATGAAAGCTGATATTAGTAAGCATAATACTTAAGAGACAGCAAGCTGGAGATCATAGTGCCAAGGTACTGATGCTTAGAGTCTAGCTTAGACCTATACCTAACCAGAATTTCTAGAGGACTCTGCAAAGAGAGAAAAGGACTTCCAGTAACCAAGACTTATAAGTTAACACTTTGTCAAATATATTTTCTACACAAGTATCACACTACCATTTTACTTTTAGTACTATATCTTTCATTCTCTCTACCATTAATGGAGACCACGTGAGCTTAAGGGATCCTGTTATCTCATCAGAAGTCCCACCAGCAACCTTGGATAACTGGTGAGACACTCCACTCAAGAATGTCAGAAGCTTCAGGCATCATTACCCCTCATTACAGAAAGAAGTTCTGGCTATAAATCTTATAAAAGAATCAACTCAGTTCTCAACAGGAAATTACAGGTAAAGGAGCTTAATAAAGTCTCTATAGTGAAGAAAAGAATGTTTAGTTTTGAGGTGATTAGGTGAGTCAGTGGCTAGAGTGCTTCACTTGGAATCAGAAATATCCAAGTTTAAATCCATCCTCAGAACCTTATTAGCTCTGTGACACTGGGCAAGTTACCTGACCTCTGCCTTACTTTTCTTGTTTGTAAAATAAAGACAATAATAGTAACTATTCATCTCCCTCCCGTAATCTTCCTTCCCCCATTCCCATTCTTGTGAACACATACAAGGTAATATTTGTAAAGCA
Organism: Petaurus breviceps papuanus; assembly: GCF_028583685.1. Classification (NCBI taxonomy): domain Eukaryota; kingdom Metazoa; phylum Chordata; class Mammalia; order Diprotodontia; family Petauridae; genus Petaurus; species Petaurus breviceps. Next base: position 4,229 of record NW_027187332.1, read on the forward strand.
CTTAAAAAAAATTAAAGTTCTTTATGCAAGCTATGATGATGATGATGTTGATGTTTACACATATTTTCTACTTGTATTTCCCATTACTATTGATAGGCAGGCAACAAGCACTTAATAATGGCACTTAACTATGTGCCAGGTACTATACTATTTCCAGGCAGTTTTTTTTTGGGGGGGAGGATTTTTTTGGCAGTCCCTACTCTGCAAGATACTTGCATTCTAATGGGGGAATAAAATATAAAAAAGGGGCAGAAAAGTGGAGAGGGGAGGAAAAGTTAACTATATAAGGGCATAGTGATGAATTCTGGAGCATCAAAAGCACAGCTGGGAGTTGAATGAAACAGAGCCAGCCTGGTTACCTCCTCAAAAGGAATAATGAGAAAACAGGGTGGCATAGTAGAGAAATGTTCCGGGATGAGAAGGTCCCAGGTGCTGAGTGTATTCTGGTTGAGAAGGCAGTTGAATCATGGTTGCAAAGACAGGAAAATCAAAAGCTTGGTATGGAGGGGAAAACTTGAGTTTGATTCCAATCTTCCTATTCTACACATGGTTCTGAGTGTGCTTAAGAGTTTTAGAGATATATTAAAAACAGACAAACAAAAATACAGCTCTTATTCTACCACCCTACTATTTTTTTTCTAAGTCAATTGAGCTGCATAATATTGATGTTAAGATGGCACCCATGGATGTGGTTTATGATTGAGAGTATTAGAAAACAAAACACTCTAGGTTACCCCTCTGGAGACCTGGCCAATCAAAAAGCTGGTTGGGGAAATAGTCTCAGATAGAAGGAAGAGGGTTTTATTTTGTTTCTGAGTCACATTCATTCAGAAATATCATTCCCCCTCCTCTACTTAGTACATCATTCATCATAAAAAAAAATTTAAAACGTTGACCAAAACTTATCAAATAGCAAAAGAGTCTGGCACCATATATAATATGTATGTCCATATGTCCCTCATTCTATGAAGAAGGGAGAGAGATCTATTTTCTCATTTCGACTTCTGGGAAGATTTCACTTTGTTGTTCTTTTCATTTATATTTTATTTGTAATTTTATAACACACCTCACACATTCACTTTCTTTATTAATTAACTTTTTTTTTGTTTTCAACAATCACTTTCATAAGATTTTGAGTTCTAAATTTCATCTATTTCACTAAGATTATCAAATTTATTGACATGCAATTGGACAAAATAGATCTAATTATTGTTTTAATTTCCTTTTCATTGGTGATGAATTCACATTTTCATTTTTTGATGATGGTAATTGGGTTTTCTTCTTTCTTTTTTTAAATCAAATTAACCAAAGATTTATCTATTTTTTTAATAAAACCAGTTTTTGGGTTGTGTTTTTTATTAGATCAATAGTTCTCTTAATATCAATTTTATTAAACAGTCCTTTGGTTTTCAGAATTTCTAATTTGATATTTAATTGTGCATTTTTAATTTGTTCTTCTTTTAGCTTTTTTACTTGCTTGCCCAGTTTATTTGTTTTCTCTTTACCTATTTTATTTATGTAAGAATTGAAAGAAATCAAATATGCCCCCCCCCAAAGCCACATTCAATGCATCTCATATCTTTGGTTTGCTGTCACATTATTGTCATTCTCTTGGATGAAGTTAATGATTGTTTCTAAGATTTGTTTTTTGACCTACTTATTCTTTAGGATTATTTAGTTTCCAATTAATTTTTATTCATCTTCCCATGGACCTTTATTACATCTAATTTTTTATTGCATCATTATCTGAAAAGGATGGATTACTATTTCTTTCTTTTTGCATTGAATTGTGAGATTTTTATGCCCTAATGTATGGTCAATTTTTGTGTAGGTGCCATGTACCACTGGAAAAAAGGTATACTTCTTTCTAACCCCATTCAGTTTTTTCTAGAGGTCTAACATTAATTTTTCTAAAATTTTACTCACCTCCTGTAGCACCCTAGCATACCCAGGATGGCTGCTAGCACAGGTACTTAGATCTGCTTTTCTAAAGGAAAGCAACTCAAAATGGCTTAACCATCTTACTTTAATAATCAAACATATATAATTTTCATAGTTCAGGAGAAAAAGTCAGCAACCTGAACTTCAGAGAAAACAAACAGCAGTTACAAGCAGACAAAAAAATACAGACAGAGCAACAGATCAGCAGACAGGTCTTCCAGTTGTCTGACCATTACATCCACACCTAGTCAGTTACTAGAGAGGGAAACACCAACATCTGGGTTTTCAAAGCCAAGGGGCTTAATGGCTGCCCATAGTCTCATCTGGCCAAATCACACAACTCTTCCCAAAGTGAGCCCCAAAGCAAAACCTCACCTCAGGGTATATATAGCCTTTTCCTGGGTCAGAAAGTGTCACAACCCTCTTGACCCACTGCCCAATCACAAAGTAACAAGGTGTGGGCATTCCTGAAAAACAAGTCTCCTGCCACAGGCTCCATGTGACCACATTCGGCCTATTAGGGGCCAGAGTATATTTTCAAATCAGGGAAAGTTCTCAGACTCACTTAACCTAATCAAGGGGCCCAGGGCAGGGAAGATCTTCAGATTCACATTACACCTCTTTAGCTTCTTTCTTGTCAATCTTGTCATTAGATTATTCTAGTTCTGAGAGGGAAAGTTTGAGTTCCCCTAGCATAGTTTTGCTGTCTATTTCTTCTTATAACTCCCTTAACTTCTCCTCTGAGAATATGAATAGTATACCCCTTGGTGAATATATTTTTTAGTAATGATATTATTACTCTGTCTATGGTACCTTTTAAGAGGATATACTCTCCTTCCATTTCTTTTTTTTTTTTGGAGGGGAGAAGGGAAGGCAATTGGGGTTAAGTGACTTGCCCAAGGTCACACAACCAGTCAAGTGTCAAGTGGCTGAGGCAGGATTTGAACCCAGGTTCTCCTAACTCCAGGGCAGCACTCCATTCACCAGGCTACCTAGCTGCCCCCTCCCCCGCCCAAGTCTCTTTCATTTAAATCTATTTTTCATTTTGCTTTGTCTGAGATCAGGATGGTGACCCCTGATTTTTTTAACTTCAGCTGAAGCATAATATATTTTACTGCAGTTTTTTTTCCATTTACTCTGTGAGTATACCTCTGCTTCAAATGTGTTTCTAGTAAATAACATATTGTAGGATTATGGTTTTCCCCAGATTCACTTTCTCTAAGTGTTCTAGGATTAATGTGAAAAGCTATATTTCTAAAGCTGTTCATCACAAATCACTATTATTGTTCTTTCCATTAACATCAGTCATCCATACTTTATACTCTGCCAGTGCATAGCATTCCCATATACCCCTTGCTTCTTGATATTCATTTTTCTTACACTATAATAATATTCCATTGTATTTATGCACCGAAAATTGCTTAGCTACTCCCTAATTGATGGGCACTGACAAAAAATATTGCTATGACTATTTTTGCATATATGGGAAGTATCTTATTATGTTTGACCTCTGTGAAGAATGTGACTAGCTGTGAAATATCAGGGTTAAAGGGTGCTGATATTTGTAACAGAGAAGTAAACTTTGTAGTATTAATTTCAAATTGAAAAGTTGTATTTTGATGTGAAATTACATGAATCAAAGAATGAGGAAGAGCTAAATTTATCATATTTTTCTAGGTTCAGTATGCCACATATACTATCAAATTGCAATTCAGAAATTGTCATATATGCAAATTATGCTGACTCATCAAACTGAATTTTTGGCCTTTTCTCCCCTAAACAGCAAGAATTAATCATGTTTCTATAGTGTGTTACCCATCGGAAAATCACCTTTACCCAAATTTGAGGAAGGGGAGGGAGATGTGCCATTTTCCCCCCATGTTCTTGTCTTTTTAACACCTGAAACTAAATCAATCTTGAGTTTGTTTTTAGCTTCTTGCCTACTTACATTTAGAGCCAATCTATTATGGGGTTGTCTGAAGCTTTGTTCCAAATCTCAGGGTAATCTCATCTCTAACGCTTTTATACAGTAGCTATTTAATCTTCTCTATGGAGAGGACAGACTAACCTTATACTTTACTTTTCCTAATAAAACCAAGTGTGGCTAAGAATTTCAATTAGGGGAAAGAAAACAACTACCTTTCAAACATAAAGAAATGTTCCTCAAATATTAGCACACACACACATCCCAGAAAGTTAAAATTTGGCTTTCTGTACTATTTAAGAAAAAATTTTAAAAATCCTGCCATTTGCAACAACTGTTTAAATAGTATCAGTTAGCATGTATTTAAGTTACAAAGTGCTTTACATACATTATCTTACTATGTGCACATATTCTTGAATGGAATCTATTTCTGTGATGTATTATGTAAAGAATCATTAAAATATTACCTCAATACTTTAAAAGATGTGAACGTTTTTGGTGTTTGTGATCCTTCCCCAGAAGATTAAAATGGTTATAAACATTCTATAGCTCATTAGTATAACTTGCTCTGACTGATGATGATAATGATGATTATGATATCAGCACCTGTTAGGCAACTTTTGGTAATGAACTTCTCCACATGTGGTTTTACCAATTTTTGGATGAAAGCAAAAGAGTGATTGCTGCAAGTAGTCAAAGATTTTCCAGTTAAATATACCCGTGCAAAGCTTGAGTTTTGTTATCTTGGAATTTGAAGCCCAAGTCACTTTCATGGCATGTTACACACACACACACACACACACACGAGACTTCCATGGGGTACAAAATTTAGACCAATAAATTTCTCAATCTAATATGGAAACAGTTTTTGAAAATTACAAAAAAAAATCACATATCCATAACAACATACTCCTAAATTTCAAATGAAGAAGACCTCGGTTCAAATTCTAAATTCAAAGTTTAATTGTAATATGATTGTGATAATTCACTTAAGGTGCCTTAAGCAATTCCTGAGGATGACTTTAATATATAGGTAGGAGTCCACATACTCCTTCATTTCTGAAATTTTAAATCCTTCTAATATTCATACCTTGGTAAGTAATAATGTGTTTCATGCTAGGATGTTTGTACATGTAGAGTATACAGTTTATAGCCCATCTTCAATAAGCAGTAAGACTTCTCAAAGTCAAGTTATGTAGGCCACATGCCTTATTTACAAGAATATAATTATATGTATTTGTAAGATTACAATAATTTCTTAATCACTTTTTAGACTAGTAAATAATTACAAATAAGAAGAGATGTATATGTATTTTTTCACATTTCAATTTATTTATTTATTGTAGTTTTCAACATTTGCTGCCGTAAGATTTTGAGTTACAAATTTTATACCCATTTCTCCCCTCAACCCACTCCAAAACAATGTGCATTCTGATTACCCCTTCCCCAATCTGCCCACCTTTCCATCCCCCCTCCTATCTTCCTTTTCCTCTATTGTCCTGCAGGGTAAGCTAGATTTCTGTACCCCATTGCCTGTATATCTTATTTCCCAGTTGCATGTAAAAATAATTTTTAACATTCGGTTTATAAAATTTTGAGTCCTAAAGTCTCTCCCTTCCTCTCTCCTCAAGCATCCTCATTGAGAGGGGAAGGAAATTGATATAGTTCCCACACATGTAGTCATGCAAAACACTTCCATAGTATTCATATTGTGAAAGACTATATTTCCCTCCATCCTATCCTGACCCCCCCCATTTATTCTATTCTCTCCTTTGACCCTTTCCCTCCTCAAAAGGGTTTGCTTCTAATTACCCCTTCCCCCAATCTTCCCTCCCTTTCCCTCCTTAATGCCTTTCCCCCAACTTTCCAATAAGATAAGATAAATTTTCATACCCAAATGAGTTTGTATGTTATTCCCTCTTTGAGAGTAAAGTTCACTCGTCTCTCACCTTCCTGCTCTTCCTCTCCACTTTAAAGCTTTTTCTTGACTCTTTTATGTGAGATAATTTGATGGGGGAGGGGGAGGGGCTTTGGGCGGTGCCATGGTTGTTTTG
>NW_027187332.1:10157-68545 GCF_028583685.1 Petaurus breviceps papuanus
AAGAATAAACCACCCCGCTTCACTCCTCCGCCTTCTGTCTGGTGTTTGTTCCCCGTGAGGGGCCGGTGACGACCGAAGACCCGGGATGGGTAAGTAAGAGGGCCGTAGGGCTAGTCGTCTAGATCTGTTGTGAGGGCAAACGCCCGCAACAATAATTCATCCCATTCTTCTCCTTTTTTCCTTCTCCAAGTACATTTCCCTCTCATCCCTTAATTTTGTTTTTTAGATATCATCCCTTCATATTTAACTCACCCAGTGCCCTCTGTCTATATATATGTATTCCCTCCAACTACTGTAATGATGAGAACGGTCTTATGAGTTACAATTATTATTTTGCATATAGCAATGAACAGTTCAGCTTTAATAAGTCCTTATGATTTCTCTTTCCAACATTTTCATGCTTCTCTTGAATCTTGCATTTGAAAGTCAATTTTTCTATTTAGCTCTGGCCTCTCAAGAATGTTTTAAATTACTTTACATATTTGAATGTCAATTTTTCTCAATTTTCCTAGGTAGGTGATTCTTCATTAAAATCCCTTCTCCTCTGACCTCCAGAATATCATATTCAAAGACCTTGATCCCTTAATCTATTGCTGCTAAATCTTCTGTTATCCTGATTGTGCTTCTACAGTAACTTTATTGTTTCTTCCTGACTACTTGCAATATTTTTTCCTTCACCTGGGAATTCTGGAATGTGGTTATAATATTCCTGTTAATTTTCCTTTTGAGGTATCTTTCAGGAGGTGATCAGTGGATTCTTTCAAATTCTATTTTCCCCTCTAGTCCTAGAATATCAGGGCAGCTTTCTTTGTTTATTTCTTGAAAGATGATGTCTAGGCTCTTTTTGATCATTGATTTCAGGTAGTCAAACATTTAAAAAAATATATTTTATATTGTTTATCCAATGAGATATTTTACATCTTCTTTTTCATTTTTTGGTTTTGTTATATAATTTCTTCATTTCTCAGAGGTATTATTTTCCATTTGCTTCCTTCTAATTTCTAAGGAATTATTTTCTTCAGTGAACTTTTGTACCTCCTTTTCCATTTAGCCAAATTTGTTTTTTTAAAACATTCTTCATTTCCTTGGCCTTTTGGATATCTTTTGTCATTTGGTTTAGTCTATTTTTTAAGGTTGTATCTTCTTCAGTATTTTTTGGGATCTCCTTTACTTCACTTTTCATGATTTTCTTGCATCTCTCTCATTTCCCTTCCTAGTTTTCCCTCACTTTTCTTACTTGATTTTCAAAATCCTTTTCGAGCTCTTCCATGGCCTGAGACCAATGTTTATTTTTCTTGAAAGTTTTGCATGTAGTAAATTTGACAGTCACCAAAGTGAGATTCTGTAAGCTGAATTTTTCCCCCCTTGTTTGCTCATTTTTCTAGGTAATTACTTGATGTTTTAACTCTTTGTTAAGGTAGGTGTCTGCTTCCAGTGTGGAGGTTAATGTCCCAAGTTTCAGGGGTTTCATGTGGTTGTTTTCAGAGATACTTCTAGGGACACACAAGTTTTCAGTTTTCCTAAGGTGGTATGATCAAAGGAAAGGTGTTTGTACCACTCCTGGTCTATGTTCTGGTCTCTGAGTGACCCCAAACACTCTTTTCTGTCCTGGAATTGTGAGAAAGTTTCCCCCACCACTTCTGCCACAGGTTCTGCTATGCCAGTGCTCCTCCTCATTCTAGGATTGCCATCCATGACTGCCACCCCGATCCAAATATGGGTAATGCAGCAGAATCCTGACTCAGAGCCAGTAAAGAGATCCCTGTAATCTCCTTTTGGTCAGTTGTTTGATCCCTGTGGGCTGAGTGCTCTGGAAGCAGCTGCTGCTGCTGCTACTACAGCCTCAGCGCGGCTCTGGGGCTGGGACTGGTATGCCCTTCTTTTTCGCCTATTCCCAACTGACCTTTCTCATTGATGTTTTAAGTTATCTTTGGTATTTGTGGGTTGAGAAAGATGGAAACTGCTTCAGCTGACAGTAATTCAGTCTTTGGCGACTGAATCCAGTTTTTCTGGAATGTGTGTGCGAGGGGGGGAGATCGAGTCTGTTTTGGCACTGTTCACACTGTACTGTGCTCCTCTCCCTGCCTTGTGCAACAGACCTTTCCTATCAAGCATCCAAGTTGTCTTTGTCTGGAAATTTGTTTCACTTTATCTTTCTGTAACTTTTGTTATTCTAGAATTTGTTTAGAGTCATTTTTACAGGTATTTGGAGGGCTTTGAGGGAAAACTTAAGCAAGTCCCTGCTTTTATTCTGTCATCTTAGCTCAACCAATGTATAAGTATTAATAGGTTTTCCTCATTGACTAGAATTTTCCAATAGCAGGGAAGAGAAGAAAATAGGAAAAAGATTAGGAGATCTATAAATGCACTCAGAGGAAGTTTATACAGACAGTTCTGGGCCACAGAGTAACTATTTTAATTTGATTTCTTTCTTTAAAAATATTTTTCCTGCGGCGGCCAGGTAGCACAGCGAGTAAGAGCACCAGCTCCAGTGTTGAGAAGACCTGGAGATCGAATCCCGGGCTCAGACACTTAGCACCCACCCAGAAACACCTGGCCGTGTAACCTTGAGCAAGTTACTTAACCCCAATTGCTTAGGGGTGGCCAGGTGGCTCAGTGAGTAAGAGCACCGGCTCCAGTGTCGGGATGACCTGGGGATCAAATCTGGGCTCAGATACTCAGCACCACACCCAGAAATAATAACTGACCGTGTAACCTTGAGCAAGTTACTTAACCCCAATTGCTTAGGGGCAGTCAGATGGCTCAGCGAGTAAAAGAGCACCAGCTCCAGTGTTGGGATGACCTGGATCAAATCTGGGCTCAGATACTCAGCACCACACCCAGAAATAATAACTGGCTGTGTAACCTTGAGCAAGTTACTTAACCCCAATTGCTTTTTTTAAAAAAAGAAATGTATAACTGAGTTTTAAGTATAAAACTTTATCTCCTCAGTTGCAATTAACTATTGCTATTTATTACAAGAAGAACTTCAAAAAAGAAAGGAATGGAATAAACATCTACATAGTGTTTACTATGTCAGGAACACAACTAAACCTTTTTTACAAATATTATCTGATTTGATTCTTACAATAACCCCGAGCTGTTGGTGCTATTATTACCCACATTTTGCTTACTTGAGGAAACTGAAGCCAACACAGGTTAACTGCTTCATCCAAGGTCTAGTAAGTGTCTGAGGTCAGTTTTAGACTCCAGCTTCCCTGACTCCAGATACAGTGCATTATCCTTTATGTCCACTAGTTTTCTTTATTCTAACAAAAATAAGAAAATACAATTAAGGACATGATATGTACTCTTTAAATCAACATATTGATATATTATGTATGCAGTTTAAATGATTTATTTACTCTGTACTTGAATAATTCTTCTTGTTCACTTTTTTTTGGTAGTGTTTGACTCTTCATGACCCTATTTGAGGATTTCTTAGCAAAGATGTGGAAGTGGTTTGCCATTTCCTTCTTCAGCTCATTTTTCATAGGAAGAAACTGAGGCAGACAGGGTTAAGTGTCTTGTCCATAGTCACATAGCTAGTGAATGTCTGAGACTGGATTTCAACTCACGTCTTCCTGATTCCAGTTCTGGAGCTCTATCAACTGCATTACCTAGCTGCCCAGGGAATAATTCTTAGTATAACTCAATATGGTTTGAGATTCCTTCTGTGTAAAATCATTTAACATTTTCTTTGCTCTCATTAGGCAATAATGTCATTCTTCTTGAGTATTCAATAATGGCAATAATTATCCATTGAATTTGTGATTTTTGCTTTTTTTGTTGGGGGTTCTTATTCATAAAGACTGGTTTCAAATACATACCATTGTTTTAAAGGTTTGTGAAAATGTTTGTGAAAATGCATTATGTAGCACAATGGATAGAGTGCAGGACTTGAAGTTCAAATCTTGCCTCAGATAATTATTATCTGTGTGACCATTGGCAAGTCAATTAATCTCCTGCCTGAATTTCATAATCTGTAAATAGGGGGTAATAACAGCTTTTGTCTAATACGGTTGTTGTGAGGATGAATGTAAGGTGTATAAACACTAGGGACAACAAAGAGGCACAGAGAATAGAACGCCAACCCTGGACTCAGGAGGACCTGAGCTCAAATCCAGCCTCAGACACTTGACACTTACTATTTATGTGATCTTGGGCAAGTTACCTTTCCTTGATTGCCCTCCTCCATCCCCCTCCCGAAGACACATGCACACACAGAAAAAGAGAGACAGGGGTGAAGAGTAAGGGGGATGAGGGAGGAGGGAGGGGGGGGAAGAGAGAGAGGGGAGAGAGAGAGAGAGAGGGAGATACAGAGAGACAGGGAGTGAGAGAGAGAGAAAGAGAGAGTCAGAGAGACTGAGAGAAAGCGAGCTATATACATTCTAGCTATCTTCATCATCGGCATTATTATTAAACATATATTATAAAAATAGTGACTTGTTCATGTGTTCAGAATGAGCATTTCCTCATGGTCTTCGATGGTATCCTTAAGCATGGATGTATTGAAAATGATAAAATGAAAAGAGATAAAATAGCACCTCAGAGTGAACACAGAATATTAAAAATCAATAAGAACAGGGAAAGAATAGGGGTCCTCCTGGGACAATTGGTGAAGATCTGAAGAAAAATCCGGATGAGGCTTCATCCCTATGGTGAGTAAACACTTGCAGGCTAGAGACCACTTAAACAACAAGCAGCAAGCATTGGGGTTATCGAGGTTGGGAGGCTGCCTTGGTCCCAACCACAGGAACTTTTACCCCTGGGGCAGTGAAGGGAAATAAAAAAGAATGAAAAATTAGCAGAGAATGTGAAACATCTCATAAGAAAAACAACTGATCTAGAGAAGAGACCAATAAGAGAAAACAGAAGAATAATTGGACTAACTGAAAGTTATTATCAAAAAAAGAATCTTGATATCATAGTACAAGAAATAATAAAATAAAATTATCCTGAAGCATTAAAACAAGAGAGGAAATTAGAAATAAAAAAAAATCCACTGATTTCAACCTGAAAGAGATCCTAAGAGGAAAGTGCATAGGAACATCATAGTTGAATTCCAAAAACCCCAGCTCAAGGAAAAAAAATATTATGAACAAAGAAAAAAAACAATAACAACACAATTTACATATGATGGTACCATAATTAGAATTACACAAGACCTAGCAGTGGTAACAATAAAAGATCACAGGTTTTGAAACACTATACATTGAAGAGCATAAGAACTGGGTTTCATGCCACAATGTCATACCCAGCAAAGCTAAGCATAATACTTAATGAAAAAAAAGTAGACATTTAATGAATTGTCAGACTTTCAGGACTTTGTTAAAAAAAAAAAACCTGAACTTAATAGAAGATTTGAAATGCAAAAGCAAAGAGAAATATAAGGTATATGCCAATAACCGATTGTAAGGGGCTCAACAAGAATAGACTTTACCTTTTATATATCTAAAATGTAAACCTATGTCTAAGATTATTATTAGTAATGAGATATTAATTAGGTCCCTGAGTATGATATGACTTCAAAAGGTAAAATCATTCAAAAATAGTTAAAAGAGTAATTCTATTATACAAATGAAGTACAAGAGGAAGAACCAATACAGTGGAATTTGATGGAGGAGGGAAGCTGTTCCAGAAACCTACTTTCATTGGGAATGGGTTCCAAGAGGGCGAAATACATATATATCTAGAAGAGTATAAAAGTTTTTTTTTTTTTAAATTTAGGAAGAAATAAAACTCTAAGGGGATAGGTAGGTAGGTGAGAATATAGAAGGAATCTTTTCAGGGAAGGGTGACAGAATAGGTTAAAAGGCGAATATGGACAAGAAAGCATGTGTTTATATATGAATGTATGTGTGTGTGTAAATTTAATTGTAGTGGGAGTGGGGGGAGAACAAAGTAAAAAGTGTACATCAGAGAACAAAAGAATACTTATAAGGAAACAAAGAAAAGTTGGAGAACTCAAATGAATGCGTTATTTAATATATAGGCTTTCCTGAAATGGGAATTTATTGCTGAATATTTTGAATCTTCTCTTAAATTCTGCTGAGCACATCTTTTTTTTCTTTACTTATTTCATATTTAAGTTTATAATGTTTCTTTTTTTCTTATTAAGTATTTGTTTTAATAAAAAATACTAAAAAAGGGAAGAAAAAAATCAAATAGTTTTTTTTTCCTCTCCCCTAAAGGAAGTGGTATGGTATGATGAAAACAATATAGACTTTCACTATAAATGAATTATACTAATATAAGAGCTTTGGAAAATAGCTCACCTTAGTTGATAAACAATTCTGGAAGTATTTAGGTTGGTGGCATTAAGTAATTATTTATTAGCAGGTCTTATGTGTGAACGAATACGATATTTTATAACAGACTACTGAAGACATTTCATTTTGCCAAGAGTTGTTATGAAAGAATATCTTTAGAGGGCAGCATATAACTGAGGAAAAAAGGTTTAAGACAGTGAAATTCAGAAATGTATCATGAAGCAACATGCCTAGGATTTAATGTTTATTTTACCATGTGGATGATAATAAAATACATTATTTATTTATGAATACAATAGTCAAAAGTGTTTATAAAATCTAATTAAATTGGGTATGTGCTTAGTTGATAATTTAAAATTGATAATTTGTTATTCAGCAACAGAACATACAACTCTAATGTGGTCTGTAGCTTTTACAAGAAAACATGAACAAACTTATTCCTGAAGCAACGTATTTTAGCTTAATTAGCAAGTCAATAAAAGATAATTATTAACTATGTACTTGAACTGATATAGCAATATATATTTTATTCAAATAAAATGAGGTATTAAAAACTAGAACTTTGTTAATGCTCAAAGAATATATATAAAGAGGGATAATATGAATATTGGGGGGGATGAGACTGGGATTATTTATTTCAGACTTTTATTTTGGTAAATTTCTAGTATCTGAAAGACTGCATTATAGTGTCTCTATTTACAATAGTACATTCAGTTCCTTGTATTACCATGTATTTCTTGTGCAGATAATTTCACAAATCCTCTTTAGAGAAATTACAATATCAATGTTTATTATATGTCTACTCTTCCATTGTCAAAAGCCAATGGGAAGAGACAATGTTTAGCCAAATTATGACCTCATAAAATTTACATATATGCTCACAGACAACTCTAATATACAAAGCAACATAATGTTCCTTGATGAGTTACAAAATAGAATGAAAGATTAAAGGTGGAAGCTCATTAACATTCTAGGGGATTCAGGTAAATTTCATGGTCGATATAACATTTGAATTGGCATCCTACAGAAAGACAGGTATTTAACAGGTGAAGAGAGGAAGAGCATATTCTAAGCCTGTGGAAAACTTTAATATAGAAGGCAAATATAGGAGCCAGAGACTCTTTTAGGTTTAGCTAAGTGTTTAGAACAAAGGTACTAGAGGAATTGGAGATATGATTGGCAAGGTAAGATGACCAGGTGGTAGGAAACTTTGAATAACATGATGGAGAGTTTGGAATTTGTGTGATAAACAATTTAAAGCAAGCTTTAGTGGCTGAGAGATCACAAATTCATCTCTTCTACTCTTTCCAGCCAGTCACAGACCATCAGACTAGCTTCATTGTATCTTGACATTTGTCCTGCCTGGGTGTTCATATTCCCTCACATGCTGTACTTCCTATCTCTTATTCTGGGCACACCAAACAAATTAATAATATCAGTGTTTCAAGCAAGACCATTAAATAAATCTCCTTTCCATGGAGACCATTCTTAAGTAGTTGCAATCTCTCCCTACTTCATTGTAAATGCTTTGAAGTCAAGAGATGCTTTAAAGTTTATTGTTGTTGTAACATGTTTGCCTAGCTCTTAGCATATTGTTTGGGCATAAATGATTTAATAAATATTTTTCATTCATTCATTGACTGAATAGTTTTGAGCAGAGGAGTAACATGTCTGAATCCATGAGTATTGCAATATTCTTTCAATGACATCAAAGACAGATTAATATGGGAGAGAACAGAGACCATAAGACCTGTTATCAAAGGTTCAGGTAAATGATAATGAGGATTTATTCTGTCATAAAGATGGTAAAATAGATATAAAGGGATTAATTTGAGAAATGTGGCAGACATAGAATTTGCAGCACTACATAACTGATTCAATATGATGTAGGAGGAATAGTCAATAGTAACTCAACATTAGCAATGTGGTGGTGTCACAAAAAAAAATATTGAAGTAAAAAAGAGTAGAAGATTAAGGGAGAAAGTTCAGTTTTGGACATTAAGGGCCATATATATATATATATATATATATATATATATATATATATATATATATATATATATATATATATATATATATAATATTTTTTTTTTTTTTTTTTGGTCCCAAGGGTCAGCTATTTGCTTCAGTGAATGGAGTGCCAGCCCTGGAGTCAGTAGGACTTGAGTTTAAATCTGGTCTCAGATACTTACTAGCTGTGTGATCCTGGGCAAATTATTTAACCATGTTTGCATCAATTTTCTCATCAGTAAAATGAACTGAAGAAGGAAATGGAAAACTACACCAGTATTTTTGCCAAGAAAACCCTAAATAGAGTCACAATGAGTTAGACATGACTAGTAAACAAAACAAAAGGGAAGCCATGATTTTTCCCCAATGAAGATCTTTTTCTGTACTTTTACATGATATACAAAGACTTTGGAAATATAAATGTGCTACAAACCCTTTCTAATATATTTTAAACAATTTTTTGTTCAAGTTATTTTTGGTAACACACTGTATCCTATTTATTCTCACCATCACTTATTTCATTTCCATTTTAGTTATTTAAAATTTTGATTTTCCTGTGATTGCTATTCCACAAAATTAAGTTTTTTGTTATTGCAGTTTAGAGGCATTGTGAGCATGAGTAAATTTTCCCAATGTAATCTCATCTGATCACCTCCATCTCTGTTTTTATATTTATGCCTACCCTTATATCTATCTATATAAATATAGACTTACAGATAGGGGTGCATATATGGAGTCACTATATCTGTGTTATATAAATACACATACATATGGACATATATATTTAAATCATATATACTTATATAAAGACATACATAAATGCACATATCTATTTCTGTGTCTCTCTGTAATGAATACTGAAAATGGAGAAAAACACAATCCATATATATAACACATACATAATGTTATACTATATCATGTTTATATATGCACATTCACATTGTACATAGAAAAACCATACAAACATATATTGTTGCAAAAATGCCAGCTCTCCTCTCAATATCACTTACTTAGCTCTTGTCTTTTGAAGTTCATTCAGTCCATATTTATTATCTAACCAAGAGTTTGGTAGCCAGTATCTGCCAAACTCCAGGAAAATTGGTTTTCCTCAGCAGTTTAATGCCTCTCTAAGAGATGTCTTAATTCATACTTTTGTTGATGAGTTATTTTAAGTCCTATCTGAGGTTTTGTGACTCCATTTGGGGTTTTTTGGCAAAAATGCTGGAATGGTTTGCCATGTCCTCCTCTGGCTCGTTTTACAGATGAGGAAACTGAGGTGAACAGGGACAAGTGACTTAATCAGGTTCACACAGCCAATAAGTGTGTCTGAGGCCAAATTTAAACTCAAGAAGATTAGTACTCCTGACTTTAGTTCCAACACTCTATTCTCTGCCCACAGTGAAACTCTTTTAAAATGGCCTAACTGGAGCACAATGAATAGAGCACCGGCCCTGGAGTCAGGAGGACCTGAGTTCAAATCTGGCCTGGGACACTTAACACAAAAGCTAGCTGTGTGACTTTGGGCACTTAACACAAAAACTAGCTGTGTGACTTTGGGCAATTAACACAAAACTAGCTGTGTGACTTTGGGCAAGTCACTTAACCCCAATTGTCCTGCAAAAAGCAAAAATAAAATAAAATGGCCTAACCTTCTAGTTCCTCTGCTTACTAATTTCTCATGACCTACTCTCCTCTTCTCCCTGGTCTACATACAGAGATGATTATAACCTCAATCTTACTATTACCTACATGTATTCTATGTTTGTGAACTCTGAAATCGCCATATCTGATCATAATCTGACTTCTTTCTACTTTAACTAAGCTTAGCAACCTCTACACTGTGTTGCTTATCCTCATCCAATCTTTCCAATCTTCAATTACTGACCCCACTCCAAGTCATAATCCTTGTGCTATCTATATTCTCTTTCCTTCCCTATCCTGATCCCTTGGTGAACTAGGATAGCTCTACATGATCCTCTTCTTTCAAGTCCCTTATCCCCCATATCTTCTCAGTGACCTTGCCCTGCCTAGTTTCAACTTTGGTTTACTCTATCTACTGCCTTTCTTCATATTCTTATTTTTATGACCCTGGAGAAAATCACAATCTGCACTGATTGGACTTACTATAAATTTATGTTAAATGATCTCAAATGGGTCCTCAGTGCAGCAAGGCAATAATTTTTCTCCTCCATGATTTGTTCACTATCTGACAACAGCTTTTCAAAGCCTTTTCATTTCTCCAGAAACCTCCCAGAGCCTCCAAATTTCCCTTCTTAGTTGACAATCTGGCCTATATTTCACTTAACAATTTGAGGCTATTTGCCTAGATCTCCTTCTTCAAATACACTTTTTATTTCACATCACTCACTTGTCTTATGCCACTTTCTCCTCCTTCTCCCCTGTTTTACATGTAGAAGAGGTCTTTATCCATAATCAGAAACTTCACTATATATGTACAAGTGAACAAAATGTGTACATTTTCACTAGCAGATTGCATCTTATTGTCTACTGGGTGCTTCCTTTTCTGCTTACCAGTGTGTTCATGTCTTCTCCATTTTCAAAAATCTCTTGATCTGCCCATCCCAGACAACTATGGTTCCATATTTCATCTCATTTTTCTTGTTAAACTCCTCGTGGAAGTCATCTACAAATGAAAGCTCAGTATCCTTTCTTCTCATTCTCCTTTTTAAATCTCTTCCTTATGACTTTTGACCTTACCATTCAACTGAAACTATTTCCCACAAAATTACCATGGATCTCTTAATTTCTTTAAAGGCAGCAAGGTAGCATAGTGGATAGAGTTTTGGATTGTATTGAGGAATATCTGAGTTTATATCTTACCCCAAACACTTATGGATGTCACTCAAACACTCTCAGCATCAATATATTCATTTGCAAATTGGGAATAGAAATACCATTGACCTGTTGTGAGGATAAAATAAGATAATATTATAAAGTTCTTTTCAAACCCTAAAGCACCACAGAAACCACTTTTTTCTTGCTACTTTCTTTTAGAATAGAGACAACTATGTATCTTTGTTAAAACACACAAATCAGTTTGGATGAAAGTATTTCTAAGTATATATTTTTTTAAAACTTTAAAAACAGTCTAAACAATTGCTTTTTATTTCTACATGGTGTAAGATGATCCATTGGAATGATTTTTTTCTCACATTTTAACTGTTTGGGTATCATGTCTGAGTTTAACAGAGTTTCAAGAAACCATACAATTACCCTTCCAGCTCTGCTCCTAACTTTCTGGACTTCAAAACATGTCAAAGCTACTGTCTAATCCTGTACCTTCTCTTGAAGCCTGGGAAATCCTCACTTTGGCATATCCAGCAATATAGACTGTGTTCTTCCTCAGGAACATTCTTCTAATAGGTAGACTTCATTCTCACATTGGCTAGATTCTTCTGGGATTTGTATTGTAAAGAGTAGATTAAGTCTTCTAAACTTATTTCCCTTTCCATCATTGTTCCTGATTTTGCAGACTCCCAACATCATATCCCCAAGTCATATGCCTTCATCACATTTCATGTCCTCTTTACATCTCCCTTGCATGTGTTGTCTTTCCCAAATATAAGGTAAGCTCCTTGATGACAGGGATTATCCTTGAGGCTCATTTTACTTCTATTTGTATTGCTGGTGCTTAGCACAGTTCATGGCATAATAATATATAATAAACAAATTAATAGACGTTTTCTTCCTTCCTTCCTTCCTTCCTTCCCTTTTTCTTCCTTTCCCACCTCATAGTATATAGATATGTAAAAAAATGTCTGTAGTAAGTAGCACTATGTCTTTGGTATAATAAGTCCCCTAAAATGTATTTTTTTTATCATTGTTTATTCCCATGTGTGGTATTTTTAGAACAAGAGTCATTTATCATTACCATCAATTAGCTTTAGGTAAGTGGCTTTAGAGACCAGTATTTTCAAAGATTTTTAGTTGTTGCTATCTAGAACTTTGAATGCAAATGCAGTATATTGTATACTAAACTCAGAAAAAAATATGAAATACAATTTTGCCAAGAATTTAGAGGTAAAATTTTGGCCTTGGCAGCCATACCAATTTTTATTTAGTGACTATAAAAAATGGATAAAAAATGGATAAAGCCTTTATATTGTCATAACACCATTCTGAGTGATTTGCAGAGACTCAATTGTAAAGATTCAATTTGGGTTGCAGAATCTGCTATCCTCATATTAAGAAAAAGGAGAAGCAACCACATATATCATAGCCATATCTTTGATAAGTATTCAAAGAAATGGATAATATAGTTTTGTGGGGTCCATTGCATGCCATGTCATTTCCATTAAAAGAAAGGAAAGCATATGTTTTATGCTCTTTATTCATATCAGCACAACCAATTTATTTCTTGTCATGTTGATAATAAATTGAGTTCCTTATCTAAAATTGCTTATCTTGTCTTTAATGTAGTGTAACATTTACAATTCTGCACTTATTCCCATGAAAGTCCTTTGATTGAGGAAAAATATCCATCAAGGGTAAGAAACAAACAATATTTTACAGAAAAGAAAATGAGTAAAATATTTTAAAGGAAATAATTATTTTTTGGATTTTATAGTTAGATTTTATTAATAACAAATGAAACAAATGAAATGTTAATGGTGAATTGTTTCAACTAGTTGAAATCTAGGCTTACATAATTTTCATTTAGCTATCCAGTCAACATTAGTGGATATTTAAATGGGTATATCATATTGTAAGGGAAAGCATGCCTTTGTGCTAAACAGCACAAGCAAATATGAATAAGATGAATGTGTTATTGAAAAACATTTTAACAGAGAAGGTAAAATCTGAATACAAGTAACTTTGATATGGAGGAGGTCAGGAAAAAAAATTCTTGAAGGAAATGACAAGTGAACTGTATCTTGAAAGATCTATAGAATTCTAGTCAGTGAAGATGTAAATATTTTTGGCCTGCTGTGAAAGAGGTTAGAGTTAAGCATAGCAACATCAACTCATTGCTTTATAAGGGATATAGAAGATAAGGCTGACAAAGCAGATATTTAGCCTAGTATTAACAAGTTTAAAACTTTTATTTATAATCCCATGTACATTTAATATGACAATGATCTGTGATTGTTGCCAAATAATTCCTCTTGTAAATAATTTATTACTGTTACAAAACTCATTTTTTTTCTATCAAATCCTGTCAAATTTATTAATTAGAAGATATTATGTGGTATAGTCAGTGAGAACATTACATTTAGAGTCAGGAAAACTTGATTTCAGATTCTAACTCAGATGCTTAATATCAGTGTGACACTTGGCAACTAATTTCCTCTCTCTCAGACTCAGTGTCCTGATGTGTAAAATTGATGTTTGGGGTCTGTTGTGACAATCAAAGGAGACATATGTATGATACTTACAAGCCTTAAAATGATATATAAATGATAGCTATACAAGCTTTTAATTATCAATAATGTTCACTGTTATCAAAGCAATCAAGTGTGCTTTGTTTTTTTGAAACTATTGATTTTACTTTTTGTGATAAAACGTTTTGAGGGTCTAGGTCTATATTCAGTTTATTTCAAAGCTTTAAATGGTTTTTCAGAGCTAAACGAAATACCACACAGTAATACAAAGATCTAAATAGAAGTTTATCATAGGCTTCATCTATGAAATTATAATAGTCATACTTCAAACCCATCCACCAATTATGGAATATTTTTGTTGAAAGTGAATTTATAAATCCCATCTTCACATATATCAATTAATATGATGAACTGTTGCAGTTTAGATTTTTGACAAAAGGGTTAAAATCCATTGAAAGCTTATTTGGAAAATTTTAAAACATTAAAAATTTTGTTTTCACTTTTTTAAAAGTATGTAATGCAGAAATTTTACTTGTGACATAAATATCTCCAACAACATTTTAATTGTTAAATCTCTTGTTCTTCATGATGACTTCATACTCTTATCACCTAATATCTTAAAGCATCATAAATACCTAAGTTACTGTTCAAAGAATTAGTGATGCAAGCTGTGGACACTTTGTATATGATATAATATCACAGAGTTGGCAAATGTGTGCCAATATGGTGCTATTATTTCTTGGGAATAGATCTGTTATGACTTCTTTTAAGAAAAAAAATGTAAGATCAGGTTTACATTTGAGAGAAAGCTAATAATATGCTAGTAATTAATGTGGCAATTTGTAGCATTTGGGTCAATAATTATACATCTCTTATGATTTTTGAATTTCAAGTTCTACATAGAAAATGAGTTTCAGGTACCTCGCTTGTTGTAACGGTTCCATATTTACTTAATAATATGTATTATTTCTCTTTTTTGTTTGATTTAAATTGTATTTTGCTGTCTTGGATTAATTTTTTCATGTATTCCTTCTTCAAAAGTTGTCTTTCAGCTTTTACTTATGAAAAAAAATCAGGCCTAAAAGTTGGCAAATAGATTTTAGTTGTTGAAGCATTTGGATAAGTAAAACAATTACATCTCTATTTTTTTGGACCTCTCAAATGAATTTAATATTTAATTGTTACAAAAATATTATAAAAACATTTGAGAATTTCTTCCCTAAAATAAAATGTTCATTTATGACAATTTTTTCCTTTCTGTTACTGCTTTGGCTTCTTCAGTGCTACCTTTTAGAATTCTGCTTTCAATTTCCGTTTAAGATAATCAGAATCTAGGGCAGGTAGGCTGAATAGAGTACCAGCCTCAGAGTCAGGAGGACCTGAGTTCAAATCTGGTCTCAGATGCTTAACACACTTACTAGCCATGTGAATTTGGGCAAGGCACTTAAACCCAGTTGCCCTCCAAAAGATAAAAAAGAAAAAAAAATCTTTTAAAAAAATCAGAATTTTGATTTGTTTTTGACGTCTGGGTTCCTTTCCACATATTCCTGTTTAATAAAACAGGGACTAATTGAGTATTGTGAAGTTTATGTTTATATGTGTTTCAATAACTCAAATTGTTTCAAATTTTCTGTTTTGATGTGTCTTGATAGGATCATTCCTTAATATGACCACTTTTCTTCTTACGGATCCAACCATGACAGAGGTCATCAAGAAAGTGACATCTATTAGTGTGTGCATGATCCAAAGTATTTCAATACTTTCTAAGAAATGCTGAAAGACAATGTATTCATTCATTATGGTTAAAATAAATTGCTTTTGTGAATTACTTTGCTTTGACATAATTGGTCTCCTAGGTGGATTGATGTCATCATACTCAAAAAGGAAATCTTGGAATTCTAGCCCAATATCAGAATCATTTGTGATATTTTTGCAACTGTGTCATGTATTTAATGTTCATATATAGTTTTAGGAATTTTGAGTGATCCAAGGATCATCACCTGAGAGTTTTCACATTATCCCTCTTTGAATTTTCAGTGATTCCTCAATTTCATCTCTTATTTCATCTGTTCTAATTTTAAAGAAGTTTTGTTGTTGCTGTTGTTGTCATAGTTTCTTTTAATAATTTCTGCATGTTGGCTGTCAAAAAAAAGTTCTGTAAAATGGTAATAAAGGTGCCATTTAAAAAAGTAGCATGAGACCCATTAACATAATTCTTAAGATTTATTTCTGAAGTTGTCACATTATTGGCATATAATTACAGTATTATTGTCTTTGGTTCATTTAATGTACCCTCCTGGTTTGGTCAGTTGATGATCAACATCATATTCAATGAAGCATTACTAGTTTGGTATTCCTTTACTTTGTCATTGACATACACTCCTGTTTCTAAGACATGGATCAAGGGTTGATTTTGTGGGGATCATATGTCATTCTGTACAACTATTTTGGTGGTATTTAGATAGAAATGGTTTGAGTACAATCATTATCTTGCTATTACTCTTTTATATTAAATGCTCTGCAGATTGTTGCACAGGTTAATTATCTTTTTTGTAAATGAATAAGAGAACTGGGAGATAATAGGATTTTTGATGTGAAGATAATAGAAACTTATTGCATAATTTTGTCCAATTGTTCATTCCACATTATCTGGAAAATGCTAATTTTTTGTAATCTTAATTTATATGTAATATCATTTCTGAAATTTAATTGTATAACCCATATTGATCATTAAGTCTATGTACCTTAAAAATCTGATACCTTAAAAACCTGTAAAATCTGGCAGCAAAGAACAATCCTGGATCACTATTATAAACCCCTTGATTTCTGTAAAGAAATCTTCATGACTGCACTCTTCTTTTGATGCTTTTTTGTTGATAAATTGTTTACTGAGTTAATTTGTACATTGCCCATGATTTGATTCTTGGATCTAAGCTATTTCACTCTAGCAATAAAACTCTTTTAGTTGCATTTGACAAATCAATTTTTATATACTTCTTATAAATCTCTAATATTATTTTACTAAATGAGTCTTGTTGTTTCACAAAGACATTTTATTAAAATTTTAACATGCTTATCATATACTTACTGAGAGGATTCCTTAATCTTTTGCCTCCATTTGAAGGAGGAAGGGTTATTTTTTTCTGTAGTTCTTTTGGGGTGACTACCCTTGTGTTTCATTAACATCATAAAGATTTTTCAAAACACCTTCAAGATCCATTGTTTTTCATTGAACAATACCAAACATCTACATTAAGAGTGGCACTGTATAGATGTTAATTGTTCTGACTTCTTTCCATTAAGCTTTGGCATTAAGATTAGTCTTTTAATATACAGTTTCAGTTTTCTCCATGATATTTTCCTGTTCAAAGTATTCTTGCCTTGGGTAGAGGAAGGTATTTGTAAACATTTCTTTATTTCTTTCCGCGCCCTATTGTATGTTGAAAACATATATTCTATTATCTTTAGTTTTACTCATCATTTTCAAATAACACTGAATTTTTGACATTAAAGAAAATATTTCAATGAATCATAAAACACTTATTATTATCCTTTTGTAATTTCTCTTCCATTTCTCATATTTTCTTTTAATTAGCATATTGATGACTTGCCTGTTCATTCCCTTAATTCTTTTTAGCAGATTCCATTTGTCAACTAATTGGAATTTTTTTTCTTTCTTCAGAATTTATTCTTGAGCATATTTAATCCCTCCTGAGCTTAGTTCCTCTACAGCATTTTATTCATTAGCATTCAATCTATTTTTTCCCTTAACTCTTTAAGTTATGTGTTCCCAAAAATGCATATGTCATACTTTGCTTAGATTCTCTCTCCCCTGTCATACACTTCTAAAAAAAATTCATCACTTCTACTCTAGAAATCAATACCTCTCTATTAGTGAAAATAAAAATCAGGGAAGAATTTCCTCTTGAGAATTTCTGAATCTTTAAAAAAATCAAATTATCACAAAAGCAAGTCAATAAATTAATAGCTGTTCATAGAAAGAGAGAAATAATTACAGTAGATTGCTCATTAAGTGAAATTCCCACTCATATATATCAGGTGTTCTAACCAGGGTTGTGATTTGTTTCCCCAAACTACTCAGCTAGTTCGACTTTCTTACCAGGTGTTTTGTATATCTTTATCATCCAAACAGAATTCATTTAAATTTCTCCCTTCTTTGATATATATCCAAATAGCCTCAATCATGTTTCTACTATTTTGTTCCCTTGGTTCCTGGATTTCCTCACATGAATGTACCTCCTTAATATACAAGGGAATTCCATCTCATTCTCTTTATTCCTTTTTCTGTTTCTTTTGGATAAAATACAACCATGAAAAGCCAAAATCTTGTCATCTCACTATATTTAGTGAACACTTAAAGCCAGAATTTCCTCCTTGCATTAGAAATTATAGTTCCTATTGTTTGACTAAATAAGAATTTGGAAATAGACTCTGTTGCCATGGGTTTTACTGTAGACTCTTTTAATAGATTTTGTCTCAAGATACTGTGTCTTGTCTTTCAAAATCATAGGAAAATAACAATTTTACTAAATCATACCAGAGATTGTGTAATTTTATGGAAAGATTAAAGAAATGATAGCACCTGTGAGCCCCAGGAGGGTTGCCTATAAGTTTCCACATTAAACATATCTTTTTTAGCTGTAACATCCTCTTTGTTTCCTGGTATCAAGATGGATATGATTCACTTTCTCCACTGAGGTGTCCACTAATTTCTCTTAAGACATTTTGAGTATCCACAGTTTTTACTGTTTACATACAGTTGAAAACTCTCTTATTTGGGGCCTCTTTTGCCTCCTTTTCTGTCACTCTACCACTTTCACTGTAGAAGTCGAAGGGGGTCTTAGAGGATTGATCATTTAAAAAAAAAATCATTGCCTCATGGCTTTACCATGGCCACAAATTTATCACCAAACAGTGATCTTATTGGTGTTGAACCTTTTTTTTTTAACCCAGATGTCATGAAACTCATTAATCTGATATAGTCATAACACTCAAACGGTAGAACCTGGCAGAATTGAACTCTACATACATAGCCTCTGACCACAAAAGGTCCCCTCCACGCCATGACCAAGCATCAAAGGAAAATGATTGCAAGGTATTATAACATATTTTAAAAGGATTTTTAAAATATAATTTGAAACACTTATGTGTGGGATTGATATTGGGACAAAATTTAAATTCACACAAATTATATCAAATGAATTCAATCAGAATCTGAAAATTCAGAGTGATATTCAAAGACATGAATAGCTATAATAAAAACAAATGATGGAGGTGGTAATTTATTTTTAAATAATATTAAAAATGTTAAGAGTATAAAATTATTATCTTCTTATTTGAAAAATAATATAGAATCTATTCTTAAATATTGTACTTTTAAATTTTTTTCTTAAAATGTGAAATAAGTGGTGAAAAAATGAGGTATCTTTTAAAATAAATGGGATAAATTTTAATTATTTTTATTTTTAAAATTAATATTAAAATGTTTGAAGAATGTTCTTTCTAAGATGCAGGAAAATAAGAAAACAGTCATTATCCCTTTGAAACTGAACTGGGACAGAGATGAGTAGCAGGAAAAATAATTAAACAGATAAGATCAAGAGCTCTCAAGAGCGTAGGAGATTCTACTGAAAACTTAAGAAAAGAAGTATCTTCTATATATACATATAAGGGAAGGATTTTGAAAAGCAGGTTGAAAACTTGCCTTTAAGTAACTGATAAAATATGAAACTCATGCAAAAATAATTACTAGGAATTAATAAAATAATTTAATTACATGCAAAAATAATTACAAGGAATACAAAAATGACATATACTAACCTAGAAAATCTTAAAATCAACAAAAATATTCATTATTAATGAGAGTTAAATACAAGTCACAAGAACTATTTTTTCCTCTAAATGTATGTTTATTACAAGTGTTAAAAAATGTGGATGCAGGTTCAGCATATGATCAATTTTATTGATTATCATTATAATAGTGTATTTTATTTAAAGGACTTTTTTGTATGTAATAATCCTTATCCAATTTACAGGTCTTTAAACAATATCTTCCCTCTATCTTATGCCAGAGTATACAAAGTATATTTTTTAAAATCTACTTATTAGCAAAATGCCTTGAAAATAATAGTTCATTGAATGGAATTTAGAGGAATTGAATTGAATTTCAATGTACCTGTTCTTTTTTTTTTCTTTTTGGAGGGCAGAGGGTAGGGCAATTGGGGTTAGGTGACTTGCCCAAGGTTGGCTTACATGGCTAGTAAGTATTAAGTGTCTGTGGCTGGAATTGAACTCAGGCCCTCCTCATTCCAGGGCCAGTGCTCTATTCACTGCACCACCTAGCTACCCCAACGTACCTGTCTTCATATGAGGCAGGCAAATCATAATGTAAAATTTATTTGAAATCATTGTTTTTATGTTGAGTAATTTATTTTCTCAGGCCTTTGTTTCCTCATTTGGAAAGTGTGAGGACTACACAAGACTGCTTTAAGAACCCTTCTAGTACTCTGGTCCCATATAGGACTAAGTATCTTTCAAACAGATAGATATTAAAGTGCTAACATGCTAGGATGGGCAAGTAGGTGCTTCAGTGTCAGGCAAATTTAGGGCAAAGTTTAGATAAATGGCACATAGTCATTTTAACCCTATGATAGGTAACAATGGTTTATTTAGATTCAAGCAGAGTTCAGAAGATCATGAACAGATGAAGAACAATTAAATTTGGGATAGAGTGAAATATAAGCAAAGAAATTTGTTTTTATTTGCAAGGTACAGAGCCTATTGAACAATTGGAACTTGGGTGTACAGAATTTTGAATCAAAAGGTATGATATGCCAGGTGTCATATTGATGATGGGACTGGAGACCATTGAACAGTACCAAAAATGTGTCTCTAAATATTAGTCAGGAAGTCTTACTCAGGATAAGGAATATGAAATTATAACTATGCTTATATCAGAAATTCTGAGGAAGAATTTAAGCAGCCAGTTGCAATAAGACCTGGATGATGTTTTAGCCTTAAGCATACCAGTATTGTATAACAGGAGGCAAGTTTAGAGAGTGACTTATCTGGATGTTCACAGAGAAAACAACAATAAAGAAAGTAATAATGTTATCCCTTTCACATCACAATTTTCTGTATCATGATTTTGATAGACCAAGGTTCAGCATAAGAAATTAATTGGAAATTTGAGAGAAGCTTTTCAGAAGACACAGATGGAACATAAAGGTGAGTAGATGACACAGAAAAAGTTTGGAAACTCAGAAATGTATAAAATGTATGTAGTATTGTGTAATATCAACATATTTTATGCTTCAGTACCATAATAATTGAGATTATTATAAAGGGAGGACCAAAATATTTTATGCCCATACTTCATATTTACAAATGACTTTCTTTATAATATCCATGCAAATATTACAAGTATTATCTCAACCTTGAAAGAATATCTACTGACAGAAAAATGTGGTAAGTTTTACCTCCCATTTTAGAAAGAAGAGAATGAAAACAGCATGAGTAGATATGACATATAGTTAGTGACTAATATTTTAAAAAATCTGGAGGTTTTACTCACTTATAGAGAGAACCTGTAGGAAAAATGCAATGGACATTTTTTTCAGAAAAAAATTCACTTTATTGGAGGTATGCAAGGAAGTGGCAGATATGTATTAAGAGACAGAGCTTCAAATCATTGTGCGATTGTGAACAAATCAGTTAAACATTATCTTTTTAATTTCCTTCACCTGTAAGATGGAAGTGAATGACTCTGAAACCCTTCCCATCTCTCAATCGCTTATCTTATGATCCTTGTGCTTTCCCATACTGCCTTGTTGATTGCAATGAATCCTATTAAACACTGTCTTCATCTCAACAACCAGTTTATGGAACAAAAATGTTGAACATTGTATATGAATTGAACATGCTTGTAGACTTCTTTTGCTCCATCATTAAAAAAAGAAATCTTTTGCAAACACATATATTGCCTCTACTGTTTTCATTCCCATTTAATGTCTGTGCAGATTCTAATTGTTATTTCTGTATCTTGTTCATGAATATTCCATACAAAATAAAATCTAAAATTATTTCTCTTCTCCCCCCCCATTACCATTGGCAATTTCCTTTAAAATAGCATTTACTGTTGGCTGTGATTGCGGATGAAAGTGAGTTTATGACAGCACACATATCACAGAGTAGGGATAGGCTTTCATATACATATTTGCTATCTGTCATGAAGTTCATTAGCAAGTTAGGTTAAATGTTATTCAATAAATTATTTGACAAATATTTATTAAGCACATATAGCTTATATATATAAGCTTATAAATACATAAGCATATATATACATAAGCACATATATACATAAGCATATATATAAACACACAAATATGTGTGTGTGTGTGTGTATATACACACACACTTTGCTAAATTTAAGTCAGCACATTTAAAAAATGATTAAGGTTGCAAAATGAATCTCCTTCTTTGGATGGTAGGACCATTGAAGAATGTAGATAGCTCTTTAAATATGTAAGTTAAAGAATGCAAAAAGTCCCTGCCAATATTCCTACAATATTCTTCTTTGTGATAAAGAGTTATCATTATCATTGCCTTTATTGCTTTTAGATATGTGTCCTGCACCTTGCAGCAGTGACCAAAATGTGAGAGCAGGAAGGAATGAAGAATTGTGAACCAGGTGGAGATTGGAAGAATTCATAAGTCTATTGAATGAGTGCTAATCAAGTCTCAAATAAGCATCTGAGGGTTAGGGTTTATACGCTGTAGCTGAAGCACTTACATCATACTTTCTCATGAGAACTTCATGTTGTTACATGAGGCAGCTAACTTGCAACTTTTCACGAGGCTACTCCTGTGGGATGCGTCCTTGCTTTCTTATTTCATGCATTACTACTTTATCTATATTGCTCAAGCAGCCAGGGTTTCAGGGAGGGCCAGAATGTTCCAAACCTCTGTAGCAGCAAGCACCCCAAGTGTTCTCAGGGTTTGCTGCCACCACAGGTTCTTGGATCTGCTTTGTTAAAGGAAAGCAACTCAAAATGGGTTAACAAGCTTACTTTAAGTAAGTAAGATCTCAGTCAGACATAGATCGTTTACCTTGTTCAGGGGAAAAGGTTAGCACCCCGAACTTCAAAGTATACAGACAGAATTATCTAGACAGAAACAGATCTAGTAGACAGATTTCAAACTGTCCAACCATTACATCCATACCCAGTCAACATCTGGGTTTCAACATCTGGGTTTTTTCAAAGCCGGGGGGCTCAGGACAACGGCTTCCCAGAATCCATATCAAATCACAGAACACTTCTCAAAGTGAGCCCCAAAACAAAGTTACACATCAGGGCTTATATAGCCTTCTCCTGGCTCAGAGAATGTAACAACCTTATTGACCCACTGGCCAATCAAAAAAGTAGGGGTGGAGGGGAGAGTCAGCCTTAGATAGTGGGCCCAGCCTAGATTGATGCCCATGGGATGCAGACCCCTCAGAGCACTCAACAGCGCCCCTTACACAGATTTGTTGTCATTTTCTGTTAGATAAGGCTCCAAAGCAAGAGTATCAATTGATTTTTTAAATTTTTTTCCTATGCATATTTTAAAGAAGCCATTTACTCCCCCTGCCCATATTTAGTGTACAATTTCTCTATTCCTTGCAATGAGTGCTTGTGATCTTTCCTTTAGCAACTTAAATATTTTCCAGGTGTAATCAATTTAATCACTGCAGAGAACAGCATGATACATTTCAAGGTGAGAATTCAATTCACTTACATAAGGTTATCTGACTGCTGTGGTTTTACTTTGAAAACACAAAATATCAAAATTTAGAATTATTCAAAGTGTAAATTTTAGGCTGTTGCCTTAAATTCTTATGTAAATAATTGATCACACTGTGAACAAAAAGATATTCATTGGTGGGTTCTGGACATTTGGGTGATTCAGATTACTCTTTAAGGTAATTTTTTACTCATTTTTTTTTACTACTGTGGAAACAATACTTTTCATGGCCTGAAAAAAAATGCACATTAATTAAAAAAAAGCTAATTTGATACTCAGTAAATAATATTCTTGGATAATGTAACACTTTTTATTTATTAACTTTACATATGAATTGATTTTGGCTTAAAATTTTAAACAATCCATCAATCAACATTTATTAAGTGCCTACAATAAGTGAGGTGTTAGTTACTAGGGATCCAAAAAGCAAAATGGAAGAGCCCCAGTCCTTAAAAAGTGTACATTCTATGAAGGAAGAATAAAAATATACGAGCAAGTATGCATGTTCACATGTATGTGCATAAATATATGCACACACATAAATGTACATAATACACACTTACATATTATATTAGGATCTATGAGAAAAAATTGGGAGAGAAGATTGTGTATTTGTCCATTTTCTAAGAGTACCATGGAATCAGGGAAATGGTGAAATGTCTTGCAGTTGACTTTGATTTGAGGGAGGGAGGTCTGTGTAATGTCACCAGTTTCACTTTGTTCTCCAGTACCACCTGGATCTAGTGACCAGATATTCATCAGGATGACTATAGATGACCCAGGATCCAGTGGGAGACAATGGCCCTTTTAGACCAAGGTATTTTCAGGTTTTCACTTTAAGTGAGTTAAGGGCTATTCAATGAATAGTTTTATTTAAGAAATGAGTAAAGGGATTGCCCTTTTATACTGGAAGGAAATCAACAATGTCTTCCTTTAGAAGGTACCATTTGAACTCACCATGGGGAGGACATTCTGTGAGGCAGAATTAAAGTGGGAATTTATGTCAAATATGGGGAACTGAAATGGAGCTGGATTATCATTTGTAAAGAACAATAAGAAGGTAAGTTTATCTGAAATATAGATTAGGAGAAGAGGAGTATGATATGATAAGGATGGAAAGAAATGTTTTGTAAGATTTTAAATGTAAAGAGAGAATATTATATTTTTGCCTTGGAATCAATTGATAGCCAGTGAAGTTTATTTGTTGGTATCCTTTGTTTGTTGTTTGTTTATTTGTTTTGATTGGGCAAGTGACATGTTTCAGATTTCAATTTAGGAAAATATTTGGTAGCTGTGTGAAGGGTGAATTGAAAGGAAAATACTGGAGACAGGAAGAAGAAAGAGGAAGCTATTGCAGAAATCCAGGTAAGATGTGATGAAGACCACAACTAGAATGCTTCAGGTGGGGGTAGTCAATCCCCTCCTCAAAGCAGAGAATCAGAATACCATAGGTGAAAAGCATCAGCGTTTGGTAACATTGTGAAATCACCAACACTGCTATCTTGAGAGTAATTCTATACTTCTATTTATTTTGTATATACTTATTTTGCATACATTTATATATGTTTATGGGTGTAAGTTACTTCAAAGCAAGAACTGTTTTACTTTTTTTTTCAATCTGTCAGCACCAAAAACAGGCAACGGTTTGTTGCAGATATTAAAAATAAATAAACACACACATATTAATTGAATAAAATTGAAAAGTTGTTAGTATAGTGAAAGGTCTAGGAAACTAGGTGTAATTCTGCCTCTGTTGTTTACTGACTTTGTGCAAATCATTTAATATCTCCCCCTGTCTCTTTATTTCTGTGTCTCTTTTTTTCTTTGTTTCTCTTTGTGTATCCTCTCAATTGCTCTTTATTGCTATGCAAAGTTCATCATGAAAAAAAATGGTTCATTCTGTTACAGAAGGAAAAGTCAAAAATGTATATTCAGAAAATTTAATCCTTTTTAAGCAATTATCTTTTTGCTATGGGTGCTTATAGAAATTTACAATCTCCAGGTGGCTAGGTGTCACAGTGAATGGAGCACTGGCCCTGGAGTCAGGGAGTGCCTGAGTTCAAATCCGGCCTCAGACACTTGACACAATTAGTAGCTGTGTGACTTTGGGCAAGTCACTTAACCCCAATTGCCCTCCAGAAAGCAAAAAAAA
This sequence comes from Petaurus breviceps papuanus, assembly GCF_028583685.1. Lineage (NCBI taxonomy): Eukaryota > Metazoa > Chordata > Mammalia > Diprotodontia > Petauridae > Petaurus > Petaurus breviceps. The sequence goes on from NW_027187332.1 coordinate 35,738, forward strand.
AAATAAATAAATTGACAATCTTGCTCTTCTGTGTAAACATAAAAAATTACATAATGGTTTGAAAATTAGTATGAATAATTTTTAAATAAACATACCAGAATATACATATATGATTATTATGCCCTTCAAATTCATAAATTTTGAAAAATTCTTTTGAATATTCCCAATAACATCAAAACTACCTCCCCATTTTTCTTTTGTAAATAAAGTAATATAGGACCAAGTATAGTGTGAATGATAAATCTGGGCAACATGTTTTGCATTAAACATGTTTTTAAAGAAAAAAAATAAAACATTGATGTGTGAACTAATGATTTGTAAGTTTTTCTAGCTTGTGGTTTTTTGGAGTATATATACAGAATTCCAAGATAAAAAGAATAAAAAGTCATTTGAACCCACAAAATTTATCATGATTTTTTTTTCCTTTTTAATAAGTTATATAACCACATACAGATAGCATGGCTTTTAGCAAGAGTGCTAAGTTTGGAAACAGGAAAACTTTGGCTCAACTCTGACACTAACAAGTTGTATGAATATAGGCAAGTACATTCACCTCTGTGCATCAAGCAATTCTCTAGGAGTTATCTATTAATGTTTCTGTTATAAACTATGTCAGTTGAAGAAATTGCCAGTCAAGGAGTTCTAACAATTCCAAAGTCATAGATTCTTTGTGCATTGCATAATAATCATACCTCATGTAACATGTAGGGTAGGGTAAATACTAGTATTGTATTAAAACTTCTGGTGTATTTAGGATCATAGATAAATAAACTAGAATGAATGTCAGAGACCATTTACTCTGTCTATTATTTTATCAGTTGACAAATTGAGGCCTAGAAAAGTTAAATAACATGCCCAGTCCCAGAAAGGAGGGATTTGAATGAAGATCCTCTGATTGAGGAGCCAGTCCTTTTTCCTCTGTATCATGCTGTTTCCTTTGTTCCAATTCAGGCTAGAAAAATGTCAGTAGTATTCTACTGGTAATGATATTGAATAGTAACAACTTTCCTCACTTAAGTTTTCAATGATGAGGTACAGGCTCTGGGAGACCTTTTGACCTCTGATTGGATCTTTCCACTTGATCAGGAATTTACCTGAGGCCATAAGCCTGTCATTATTATTGGAAGGCCCAAATCTCTGTTATTCTTTACCTAGCCTAAGGATTGTCCAGGTATTTCCTACCCTGGATCCTGTCAACATATCTATATCCAAATCTGCTACCCTTAAACTAACCTAAACCTCCACTGTCACCTCCAGGTAGCCTTTAGCTATTTCCCACCTTTAATCCCATTACTGGAGTCTGACCTCAGTTACATCAAAGATTAGTTCCATCCTTAGACTCCTCCTCAAACCCTCCCCCAAATCCTCCTCTAGACCACCCCTAAATCCTCCCACAGCCTTTTCTGTATATAAAGTCCATCTTGCCTACACAAAGGGGCTGAGGATTCAATGTAGCAGATTTACTGTGTCAGATTATTCTGGTCTGCTTGTCAATACAAGCTTCACATATATTTAGGCTCCTTAAGAGTTTACCCATGATAGTTAATCTTTAATAAATTTTCCTTTACTTTGGCTGAGTGAAGACTTCAGTTGAATTCATTTGGCAGGACCCAGTGTGTTGGTATTTGGGGTCTTGTGCACCCATAAACCTTAAATGTCAACACCAACATCAACAACACAATAGAAATAGTGGTGTTACCAATATATAATGATGAAAATGAAATTATTTTAATTATATTATTAAACATAAGGGCAGCTAGGCAGCAGAGTGGATGCAGTACTGTGCCTGAAATCAGGAAGACTCATCTTTGTGACTTCAAGTTTGGTGTCAGACACTTACTAGGTTTGCAACCCTGAGTAAATAATTTAATCCTGTTTGCCTCAGTTTCCTCATCTGTAAAAGGAGCTGGAGAAGGAAATGGTAAACCACTCCTGTATCTTTGCCAAGAAAACTTCAGACTGGGTCAAAAAGAATCAGACATGATTGAAATGGCTAAACAAATATAAATTTTTGAATATCAAGATTGTAAGTCACCTCTAGTATATTTTTACTATCTTCCCCAAATATTCTGACATTAAAGAAACCAAGAATCTTTCAAAGTAACAAAATAAAAGTGACTAAAGAGAAGGTAGGGCATTTCAGAATTTATTAGTATTCCCAATTCTTAATTAGTTTCCTAAAATTAAAGCAAGCATAAAAACAATAAGCAAAAAATTAGATATTTTCAAATAACCAATCTTATCCTTGCTTTCATTGGTATTTTTATTATTTCTTTGAGTTCTCTATAAATAGCAAGGAAACTATTGTCAGCTAACAAACCTTCATCCATCTGTTCCACATTGTACTTTTTAACAATTAGACACCTGCTTGTTAAGACAATATTCACAAAACTAAAGGTAGAACCTTTATTAGCTATTTCATAGAATCGCTCTCATCCAATTTTTAAAAAAAGAATTGGATAAAATCCCACTAACACTAAATTTGCATTGTTCATCGAAAGTATTATAAAAGTGCAAAGATTTAACCATCATGACTAATTAAATTTCTTTTGGCTTTTTTTGGGGGGGCAATTGGGTTTGACTTGCCCAAGGTCACATGGCTATTTTTTGTGTTAAGTGTCTGAGGCCAAATTTGAACTCAGGTCCTCCTGAATATGGGGCAAATGCTCTATTAACTGCACCACCTAGCCACCCCTTGTGACTAATTACATTTTGTTAATCATTTCCTTGGAATTTTAATTTCGTTTTCAGTGAACTATTAACATTCAACTAACAACAAATAGTTTGCAGCTTATTTCAGACTCTGTATAGACAGTATAGCTACCTGTTTTTTGGTATGAAGTAAGACTTTTCCAAAGCCATACATTAAATTCCATTGTATCTTGAACCAATAGCTGGTCATCTCTAGGTGGGCAGAAAAGGTCAATGATGCTAATCAAATCACATTTAGACAATGTGAGGCTTTCTCTGCAGCACCCTCTCAGCTAAGGAATTTGCTTTACAATTCTTCAATAAATAGAAGCCATTTGCCAGGAACTGCCTCTTCTCCCTTCTTCCTCATTTCATATGACTCATAATATCCTTCACTACCTCCACCTTTTACTCCAATCTCTGATGAACAAAAGATGGTCTATATATTTGGCAAGGTAAAATGATTTACATGTACCTTTGGTTCTATGCCAATCTGTCTTCTCCAGAAGATTTTCCCTATTATCAACCTCTTTCTTTCTGCTGCCTCCAAAAGTGACTTTGGCTCTTCCATCCTCAAAAAAAACAAAGAAACAAGCAAACAAAAAAACCTTTCACTTGATCTTTTCATCCTCATAAACTGTCATCCCATATCTCTCTCTCCCTTCTTTGCTAAATGCCCTGAAAAAAAAGTCTATAATTAATGGCTCTGCTTCTCTAATTCCCAACTACACTTTCTAAAGTCTGGCTTTTGACCATGTCATTTAAACGGAAAGGTTCTCTCCAAAGTTACCAGCAATCTCTTAATTTCCAAACATAGTTGCCTTTTTTCAGGACTTGAAATTTTTGTCCTCCCTACATTTGACATTTTTAACATTTTCCTCCTAGATAATTTTCTCCAACCTTATTTTCATAACAAAGTCTTCTCTTCTTTTTCCTCCTAGATATGTAATCACTCCTCAGTCTCCTTTGCTGCATCTTCAACATTGCAATGAACATTAATAGAATGTGCCTCCTAAAACTCTGTCCTGTGTCCTCTTCTTTTTTTGCTCTACCTTATCTTATTTGGTGATGTCATCAATTCAGTTATCAATTCAATACCGATGATTCACAGTTTTTTAGGCAATGTATCCCTTTTTTATTTAGTTACCATTTTTTTTTGCTGAAATTGGACACAAAAAGGATATTTGAAAGAAAAAAGTTGAAAGTATCCTCTTGAAGATAAAGTATTTATAGATAAAATATTATAAACCCCCCGCCCCAACAAACCAACAATTCTGAAAGGACCTGAAAGTAAATAGCCTCTTACATAATAATCCTAAAATCTATTTAAGGTATGTTTAAGAAGAAAATAATCAAATTTAAAAAATGTCTGGAGTCCTGTTTCTTCAAAGTCTATATGTGTATGACTGTTATACAGACTTTGAGAATGGTAGCTTGGGAAATTCAGAATTGTGTGACTATATAACAAATTTATGTTGCCAGTTTGTGGTGCAAGTATGAGAAATATGGGTTCTGGTTTTTACATGATAAAGTAGAAGTGAGTTACTTCACATAAGGAATCCTTGCTTGGAGAAAAGAGAAAGCTAGTAGATGAGGGAAAAGATAGACTAAGAGCGAATAGAGAAGCTAACTATGGAGCCAGAAGTAGAATTGTGAATTCATGCTGATTCTTGAAAAGAGCCAAGTTCAGCTGAGCCCAGCTCACTGGAGTGACACAAACTGGAGCATCTGCTGAAAATTAGACTGAAGGAAATTGTTTATGTTGGGAGCTAATTAGAATAAAGAAGAATTCTTTACTGCCTGGTAAAGTGGGCTGTAGAAATGAGAGTCTTATCTGTCCTGGTGCTCATTTCCACCTACACTTTGAAGGAGGGAAACCTCTTAGACATGTATGTCTTCTTTATGGCCTTCTATGCCTTGGGGAACAAAAGCTCTTCAGGTACTCGACTATCCCTGAAGATTCCATGTTTAAGAAATTTCCTTATTGAAAGAGCTTAGCACTATTTCTTATGGAAGCAAGGGAGGATAACTGGAAATCTCTATGTATTCTCTCCTTATATTCTCTGTTTTCACCAAAAGTGCTTAAGACAGAATAGTCCAGAAGCCCAAATCAGTAAGAATAACTCAACCCAATAGAAGAATGGAATAACTAGGAAAGAAGAGGCCCCACTCATTGGCATATATTTAAAATCTATTATATCCTTCAGTGGTCCTGCCATCTAAACCAAGAGACTCATTTTGTAAAACAAGCCATTCAAAATGTGTTGCCTTCAATTTTGGGCAATGCTCTGTGACCAATGTGTGCTTAATAAATATCTGTTGAATAAATTACTGAATAACATTACCTCTCTCCTGCTAATAAATTCATAGAAACTCTTGTAAAACCTATCCAACCTCTGTGATGTGTAGTATGTACTTCTCTCTAAGGAGATCAAGTATTTCAAGATCATTATTCCGGAGATATGAATATCCCCTACCATGACTCTCCATACTCAGGTGCTTTGCTCCTAGGTTTCTGAAAGTTTGTTCCCATTATCCCCTAAGGACTATGTGTGCATTGGTGAGAGAATGTGACCTGAATTTGTGTGTGAATTGGTATTTTATGGTTATATTTACTTTGGTTTTAAGCTTAACAAGTGTTCAATGGTTAAGTGTAAATGGTGTTGTTATCTTGGCTGACTGGTAGGGATGAGAACAAAATCCAGGCTACATATGTCCAGCCTGAATATCTCTTGGAAGTTCCGATTGCACATATGAAACTTTTTATTTTAAATCTAAAACTGGTTATCTCATAGATTTCTCAAACTCCACAGGTGCTATCAAAATATAGATACAATATATTTTTAAAAATGCATAAACTTAAAAAAAAATTTAACTGTTTTTAAATCTAAAAAAGTTATGTTGCTTGGAAAAAAGACACAGGAAATTTTGCTTTCATGGGAATGAATCAGCGGTATGCATAGATAATGACACCCCAAATTTTAGACAAAGCTTAAAGATGAATTGCCTTTAAGCTACTAAGGACGCTATTCCCTCTATTATAATGATAGCTGAAATCCTACTGGTGGAAAAAAAGAGTAAATAGGAAAGCTTCATTGTTTCCAAAACTATCTAATATTATGGCAACAACAAAAATAACATAAACATTTACATGCACTACATTAACATTACATCAAGAAAAAAATAAACCTTTCCTCCACCTCTTTTCTGCTCTTCTTACATGTATATCAATTAAACTGATTTCAATTTATTTTGGGTACATGACTTTCATCCCTGTCTCATTTGTTCAACACTCACAATTAAGCCTGAATGTTACACATGACACTTCAACACCTTTGAGGATTTGTGCTCTCTTTTAGACTGATAATCTCTGTAAAATTGCTTTGTTTATGAGAACACAGCATATGTTTCATTTTCTCCTGGTGAAATATATAAATCAACTAAAATAGGCCAGAAAAATTCCATGTGAGCTTCAGGCACATATGGGAGTCATGCCGTGAATGAATATGGCCCACTGTAATTATTGCTCTGCTTGCAGTATTATTTCTTAACAAGTTAGGGGAGATACTTTTTTTTCCTTCTAAATTTGAGAAGATAGTGAAAGTATATGAAAACTTCAGTGTAGAATAAAAAAGAAAAAGAAAAACCTAGGGACAATCTAATATATATTGTCCTATAACAAATCACTTATATTTGCCAAAAGAGACAACATGGCTTAATGTTGGATGTTGTCTTGGGAAGATCATCTTAGTATGCATCCCACTTCCAATGCATTTCTGAGCTGCATTAACAAGGGCAAATCACTTCACTTGTCTGATACTTAATTTCTTCATCTGTTAAATGGGAATACAAACACATACATATGTGTGTATACATGTATATATACATACATACATATATTGTTTTAGGGTTGTCATGATGTTTCAGTGAGATAATATACATAAAATAGTTTATAGACTTTAAATCACTATATAAAATTAAGTTATTCTTGCTATGTAATGATCTGATTTGTTACTGGGTACAGAAAGCATAAGTGAATTCCCTGATGAGAGGTCATTTTATGCATATGACTGAATTGATCATGATATAATGAGGAAAATAAAATAGTCCTAGTTTAAACAATTGTATAGTAAAGTATTCTGGGGCTTTTGATGGTAACAAACATATTCTGACAAGGTCATCATTTGCAAACAAATGTGCAGCATCACAGAAAAACAAATGCATATTATGCATATTTATAACTCATAAATCGTGCATTTTAAAGAATACTAATATAAATTAGGTTAATAAAAATGAGAAATTTCTTCAGGATGCATTAAAAAAAAATCCACCATGGAATCAATTTTAGTCAAGTGGTGCCAGTACTGGTATGAAAGTCTATAGTTATGCTAAATGTAAAAGATATCTAAGCAATCTAAAATGTAAGAATTTCATATTATAATTTAGCTTAAAGTGTATAGTTTTGAATAACATGTGTATATCTTAATAATTTTTGATATCTTTTTATTGTTATGGTTTTTGAATATGGATAGAGTCCATATAGCAAAAAAAAGTATATTCTACAATCCATATTTTCTGAAGACTACTACAAAAGGGAAAAAAGTTTACTGATATTGTAGCAAAGGGAGTAAAAATAAACTACAACTACAATATGAATAGTTGAGGGGGACTACATATTTTTTATTGAAATCTATTTTTTTGAGGGATATATAACATATCAGATAAAACTCTAGAAATGAAAATGTAGTATAGTACTATAATGTTGACATTGTAATGATTTCTACACTTAATTTTCAAGGTCTAAAATTCCTCAGTTGTAATTTTTTTTTAAATCAAAGTGTTTGGATTTGATTAGTTTCCATATTCACTATTGTTATTTATTAATATTAAGGCATTATAGTAATTGCTTCAGATTCCCAGAGCAAGACTAAAATACCTCAGTAAGTTTTAAAAATGATATGAAAATCAATCTAACTAACCATGCTAAAAAAAAAAAAAAGATGAAAAACACATGCTGCCTAAATTATGTCATATGAGAATTCCATTGATTATCCAAGTTTACAGAATAAATACAGAGGTTTAATATGTACTTAATAGATGATTATTTAATAGAATTGAGCACATATTGATCTTAGCATTCACTCTATCAAATGAAATAGGTGATTGTCAGTCACTAGCCAATTTTTATATTGAAGGTTTTCATAGAAAATGATTGTCTAGGATATTTTAATCTAGAGGAAAATTATTTTTGTTATTATTCCTGAGTCATATTATGACAAGCTGTGATAGTAATGGCAATTAAAGATTCCCCTGTATTGGCTTGGTTTTCAAATTGATTGTGTTAAAACCCAGAGCTTGTAAATCCCACCTGTGGGATGGACTTGTTGATGTGAAAAGAAAGTCCTGAACTGGGAGGAGCTGGTGACATAGATTTGGACAGACAAGAGAGAGGCAGGAGAACCTTTTTTTTTTGGAAGCAGCACCTCGTGGAGAGAGAGAGACTAAGAGAATTGCTGGTGGCCACTTTGAATTGCCCTGGACTTTTGAGACCTGCCCCCTGAGCTGCCAAGGACTGAGGAGACATGGCTGTTTTGCTGGTACTTTGTCTGTCTGTTTTGATGTTGTTTTGCCAGATTTGTCCACTGGTGAAAGACAGTCCTGTTGTTGAAGAAGTCCTGGAACCTGGCTTTTGGCTAAGAAGCCCTGAGACTGTCCTGCAGACAGAGAGTGAATACTGTCCACTGGTGAAGGCCAGTGCTGTTGTTGCAGGGGTCTGGAGACTGTCCTGCAGACAGAATGAATACTGTCCACTGGTGAAGGACAGTGCTGTTGTTGCAGGGGTCTGGGAACCTTTCTGTTGGTTCAGAAGCCCTGAAGAAGGATTTTCTTGTTGTATGTTTACAGAAATCCTGGGAGAGGGCTTTGCTAATGTGTTCAGGGGTTCTAGGACTGTTCTACAGACAGAGGATGAATTCATGAAGGGACTGGCAATGTATCTTGTGGCCTTGCTAAGCCTTGTCTCCCCAGGAACTAAGATTGCTGAGAACTTGCCTCTTGCCAAGATGAAGAAAAGACCTCCATTTGGGTATTAAGTGCTGTGTTTAAACTTGATGTAACTCTGGGGTAGATTCAATTGTGATCCAGAGGTGGGGAATTTTTGACCTTCTGGTGCTCTGTGATTGACAAATGAAGGTACTTTACTTATGTTTGGAAACTAATCTCCATTTGAGAAGAGGGGCTTTGTGGTGGATTAAATTAAGGTATAGCCTAGGGGTGGAGAAGTATTTAGACCAGGAACTTTGTAATTGATTGAATGATTGGAAGGTCCTGGGGTGGGGTAGTCCTTGGAGATTATTTAGTCACACTTATTAAATGCTGTATTTTGGAATGATGTCATGTTTTTATCTTCTCTGTTCTTGGTTGGACACTGAATAAAATGGAGAGCACCTATGCTGGTGTTTTGAACCTTGGGAAGTTGCCTTTCCTTGGCAATTATATTACACAAGCATCCAATAGTATATGAATAATAATAGTTATGGTATCAACAATACACTTGTTTTCCTTTAAGATATTATGCAAAGTTGTGGTAATACCAAGAATCCTAAAAAGGAGTAACAAAATGAAAGATCCATATCAATGTCTTGTCCCTGAATTTGTATGTAATTAGGGCCATCTTGGTAATGCAGCAGATTGAGCCCAGGGCCTAAAGTTAGGGAGACCTCAGTTCAAATCCAGATTAGGACTCATTAAATGAATGAGCCAAGAGAATTCATTTCACATTCATTTGCCTCACCTACCTCTCAGAGCTGTCACAAACATGAAATAAGATAATATTTATAAAATGATAACTGTATTACATGGCATGTAGTAGGTATGATATAGATGTTAGCAATTATTGTTGTTATAGTAATATTATTATTTTAGCTATTAACAGCCCTGATAACTGAAGTTCAGTCAACATATTGGTCATCTACACCCCTCTTGAATATATATATGCCAACACATAGCTCTTGAGCCAGCCTATTCAATGCTCAGTCAGTACAACCTTAATAATTTTTCCTTAGGGCCAAAAATCCACATCACAAAATGAAATGTTTTTTGGAGCCACTAAATAGGTATTTCATGTTCACTTTAAACCTTTCATTCAAGGTCCACATTTTCTAGAAATTCAGATTATGGTTTTAGGCTCATTGTCACCTTCTCTGAATTATTTAAGAGATCAACAAATGCTAGGTAAACAGCACTTGGACACAAGAGCTCTAATCTCTTGTGATCCTGAGTTTGACATCAAGGTTAAAACTATCCATTGTAGGATTCCTATGCTAAAGGAAGGACACAGAAAAGAAAAGAGGCTGTGGGAGTTTTAAGGGTCAAGATTAGACTTTTATAGATCTTGTGTGCTCAGTCATATGTCACCAGAATTAACCTAATTATAGGACTGCCTTAAGATGCCAATGAGTGTCCTTAGGATCATAATCTATATTACATTTGCATTGTGTTAGTCTTTGAGCATAAAAACTTCTTCCTCATCTGAAGCCCCATACTATGTTCTATGAGAGGAGTCTCATAAACATTATATAATCTCATATGTCCAGAAGTTTTTTTTCTATAGTGGTGTGCTCATATATATATGCATACATATATGAAAACATGTATGCACACACATTATATGTACAATGCATGTATGTAAACATGTTCATATACATGTGTTTTCACGTGTATGGAGGCACAGTTAGGTGTTAAATGGATGGTATAGAACATTTTGAATAATAGATGGCTCAAAAAACAAATCTTTGAAAAATGAATAACTGTTAAAAAAGAATGACAATAATAAGCAATCAGAAGAAAATTTATAGGATGTGACTGAAGTGGTCCTAAATGGAAAATTTATGTCTCTTACATTCAAATTAACAAAAGAGAAAATAATGAAAAACAGTTCATAGCAAAGAGAGAGGAGGTACAGTTATCAATAACTACCAAATGGGAATATATGTCAGAATAAAAATAATTTAAAGGAAATGGGTAAATATCTGAAAAATTAGTATCCCCACTACAGAAATAAACAAAGGCCATGTTAGGGAAAAGCCAAAGTGAGTAACCATAATAAGAAATTTCTGAATTGAGAGACCAGAAAACAAATATAATATTTATAATAGGTGCAATACCAGTTTTACTATCAAACCAAAAATCTAATATAATAAATCAAGAGACAAAGGCAAGCATTAAGCTTTAGGTTTATTATATGAAAATAAATCACAGATGTTGTAATGGAAAGCATACTGGCTTGATTTCTGAAGAATTGGGATTGTACTTCTCACTTTATCTCTTAAGACCTTTATTTCCTTATCTATAAAACAATAGTTTGGACCATGATTATGCTTTCAGCATAGAGTTTTCTCAGTTTTTCAAACTCTGTTTTCTTTGGGCTTGTAAAAGCTTATGCCTTCAAGAATGAGGCCCCTGAGGCAGCTGGGTGGTACAGTGAATAGAACATCAGACCTGGAATTCAGGAGGACTGGATTTCAAATTTGACCTCAGAAACTTTACACTTACTAGCTGTGTGACTGTGGGCAAATCACTTAACCTCAATTGCCCTGCCTTTTCCCCTCCAAAAAAAAAAAAAAAAGAACGAGGCCCACTCCAGCTTGCTCAAATGTCCTTTGATTTGGATATTTATCTCTAACATATCCATTAATTTCCATGATAGTGGTTTTATTTAGATACAAATGTATGTCAACTTTTCACTCAGTAATTTATTTTTAGTGTCTGCACACATATAAATATATTTCTAGTTATTTCTATTTTAATATAGCAAGCACTTCCTGTCTTTAAATATAATAATGTTAAATTGTGCAAAAATTAGTTTCATATTTTTATGTTTCAAGGATTATCATACTATACATATTATTTAGTGAATGCGTGTTTGAATTAGATAATGATAACTATATGTTATTTATTCATATATTTGGGGCATCCAATGAAGAAACGAGATTAGATAATTTGGAGAAACTATAATGTTGCTTGGGAATGATAACAAAACATGTTGCATGAAGACCAAAGGGCATGTTTAACTATATAAATTTTAAGTAATTTTTTCATTTGAAGCTTATGGGTACTCATTGGGGGTAAGGAAGTATATATAAAAAGAATTAAAGGATTGGTGTTAATGAAATGGAGAAATTTTAGGCACTGGGAAGATATAGGTTGTTTATTCCTTCACTTTTGATACATTGATTCATGGATTATTTTTCCAAAAGGGCTAGTAAATTTTTTCATTCTATAAACCCAGCTAAGTAGATTATCAAACTTTAATGGGGCATTAAACTTTCATGCTGCATAGATCACAGCTGTTCATTGTTACACAAGGTACTTAAGAGGCTTTAAGCAGGAACAAGTTACTCTCACCACCACTTGTACCCCCCCTTCTCCCTCCACCAAAAAAGGAAAGACTTATAGCTAGGGATGTTAAAAGAGGTCAATTTTTTATAAAGTGTCAAAATGTGACAGTACAATCATGCACATTGCTTGAACAGGTGATATGCTAACTGATATTCAGTGTACTAAACAGAATTTTGTTCCTGCCTTTTTGCCTTTCAGAGTCCTGTCCATTACTTATAGAGCATAATTAAACAAGGCTCTGGAGTGGTTCTACTGTGCCTTAAAGATTTTAAGAGATTAGAAATGGTGGGGAGGAGGAAGGAAAGGAAGATTAGGAAAATCACATCACAGAATCTGGGGTGCAAGTAGATAACTTTATAAACAAAAATGAGTGGTGGGGGAGTGGGAAACAGCTGAAACTTGACTAGCTCTTATCCAAATTGGTTAAAGTCATAAAAAAAAAACCACACTGACAAGGTCAAGTCATTTTACTCAATGGGGAAACATGAGAGAAAATGGGGTGAGGGGAATTAGAAAGAGGGTAGATTAAGGGAGGTATTAGTCCTAAGCAGAACAAATCTTTAGCATGTACACAAATATTTTATGAATTTTTGAGATGATATAGAGAAGTATAATATGATGCCCATAAACTAGGAACAAATGCAAGTTGTGGTATGTAAACATGATAGAATGCTATTGCAATGTAAGGAATGATGAAGTAGATGGTTTCAGAGAAATCTAGAAAGATTTATAAGAACTGATGAAGAGTAAAGTGAATAATGCCAGGAATATTAAAGAAAGTGATAAAGATATACAACTTTTAAAGAATTAGGAAGGTTTAGCAATAAAATAGAATGTAATAGCCAACCACAATTTCAGAGGACTAATTATGAAACATACTATTCATCCTTTGATGGAAAAGTGAAGCTCTCAAAGTAATGAATGAGATATTTTGTTTTGTTTTTCTTTTGGGAGCAGTCAGGGTTAGAGGATGAGGATTTTTTTATGTGTATATGGGGGCAGAATACAGACACATATACACAAATACAGACATTCATATATACATATCTCTATTAGTATGGTTAGTATACATACACACACACAAACACATAAATGCATATATATTTGTATGTATACATGTATGTATGTACATATGTGTATGTATCCTGATTATTCTTATATAATTTAGCTCAAGGTCCTCTTCTACCTTCTTTGATTTTCATTTCCAAACCCATTGCTCCCTCAACCTCAAAGGAAACTGAAGAGGTTATCCACTAAGAGGGTTAGGGTTGCTCTGGAGACCCCAAAATACCAACATGCCAGGTCCTGCCAAATGAATTTGACTCGAGTCTTCTCAGGCAAAGAAGTAAAATTTGTTAAAAGTTCGCTTGCATTAGACACAGAGTAAGTCTGTGCAAGGTCATTCTATGCACTATCACTATTCGATAGTGCTCTGCCTGTTCCAAGGCATTCTTTGGCATTCTCACACCACATGGTGTGAAATTGGGTCTTATATACAGAAGGTTGTGGGAGGAATCTAGGAGTGGTCCAGAGGAGTAGTTTGGAGAGGGTCTTCAGGAGGAGTTAATGAGGTCAATGAATGATTAAGTGTGGAAAGCCATCTGAAGACCATAAACAATGGTGGCCTAGGCCAGTTGAAGGGTGGGAAATCTAGTAAGAGACTTGCCTCATCAAATGAGATAATTTAATCAAGGGATTTAATCAAGTCCAAGGGAGGTTCCCAGAACCTCTACCTCAAGGATTCAATGAGAGCTCCAGGGGGGCTCCCAGAGCCCATACCTCAAGAGAAACTTTTAGTTGTATTTTCCTCTTCTGAGTTTTTGCAGCATCATTTTGAATACCTGTCACTCTACATCTTAAAAAAAATCCACATGTATCTTGTAGTTATGAAGACTTTTTCTGTTGATTTTTTTTTTTTGGCCACTCTGAATCTGTATGCAGTCTGACAAATGCTCTTACCGGAGCAAAAACCACAGTTAGTGAAAATCCAGAAAGTTTTTGTCACTAACATCCTTGGCACTGCCAAATATTTTAACATCAGGGAATGATTTGATTTTTATCAGTAGCAAAGACATTAAAGAAGTATTAACACCTGCTTTGTGGCTGTACCCTAAGGAGTGTGCGAATTCTCCATCTGGCTTAAATCTGAATTCTTCTGAATGTGTGGTCTTCTCCATGGAAATGCAAGTCTCTTGAGAACAGGAACTATGTATTTTTTTTATTTTATCACTAGTATTTAATATATATATATATATATTTTCATAAAATCACTGCTCATTAAATCATTCATTCATGCTTTCTATGAGAGTATATCTTTAAAATTTCCCTGACAGAAGCAGAAGATATTCAGGAAGGTATCATTTTTTTCCCTTCATTTCCTCCTTCCGAGGTGTTTCATAAGCTTCTACTCAAAGTGATTTACTACTCAAATGACAATTTCAATTATAATGAGCTTAGAATGCTTTGCTATAACTATACCTAGAGGTTCAACAGAAACTGGAAACTTATTAGAACCATCTAGGGGGTACTCTTCAAATCAGGAAACTCTCCTGAAAGATCTAATTTATTGACCCATACATATGCACACACACATATAATATGACATTGGTTTCATTATAAGTATATGTGAGTATGCATATATACACATGTATTTATTATAGATGATATGTAAATAATATGAAATATGTGTGTATATCATGATTTCTCCTGAAAAATCTCTGTCTCTCTCTCTCTGTCTGTCTGTCTGTCTCTCTCTCTCTGGGTTAATGCCTGTGTGTGTGTGTACCCAAAACATTCCCCACTAGATAGTCAAAGGATAAGAATAGCCAGTTATCAAAAGAAAAAAAAATCTAAACTATCAATAGCCATATGAAAAAAATGCTTCCAGTCACTAATAACAGGAGAAATGCATTTTTTAAATCAATTTTCATATCTTATTCCATAATTGGAAAAGATGACAAAAGAAGGAAACAGTTCATTTCAGAGTGTTTTGGGGAAGTTAAGTGTCAGAGTTTATTATTGGTGGAATTGTGAATCAGTACAACTATTTAGGAAAGTAGTTTGGATATATGCAGATAAAATAACTAAAACATTCATACTGTTGCCCCAGAGATTCCATTATTAGCTTTATGCAGCAATGTGGCCATTGATAAGAAAAAAAAAATCCCGACATATAAAATATATTTATATTAGTTCTCGTGTGTGTATGTCTTTGTGTCTGTATTTGTGTAAGTGATAACAAAGAATTGGAAACAAAGTACATGCCCATCAATTGGAAGATTGCTAAGCAAATTGTGGTACACAAATGCAATGGTATATTACTATGCTATTAGAAATGTCAAATAAATGAATATAATGAAGCATGTGCAGATAACTAATACAGTTAAGTAGGAAGAGCCAAGAAAACATAGAAATTGAATACAGCAATGTAAATGAGAAGATACACCATACACATGCACACATGCATAAAAAAGTGAATGCTTCAAAATTATTAAGAACAAGCATGGTTCGAATGAAGAGATATGAGAAATCCCAATCCTATCCTTTTGTAAAGAGATGAAGTCTACAATTTTGTACATGGTTCATATTTTCATATTTTCCTGCATATTCACCACTTATAATCTTTTTTTTTATATTTTTGTCTTATGCTCTTTAAGGGGAAGGGATTGTGAGAAATTATAGTAATGTAAAAATTTAGACACCAATAAAAGGATATTTTTTAAAAAAGAGACTTCTCTGTCCACAAAATTGATTACCAAGAGTAGAGATATAATCCCTTTGATCACTGGATATGAAAGAAAATTTTCTCTACTTTTCTTTTGTGAGTTATTACAGAATGGGCAGTATATTTTGTGAACAGTGATCCTACAATTAAGTATATTTGTATATTTCTTTATTTCAGTACTTTCAAATTTCAGCAAATTTGACAATGTTGGATAATCCTCTCCTGATAATACCCATCTTTACTTTACAAGAATCTTCATGAATTGCCATAACAACAAAACAAAATAATCATCTAGTATGTAAGTTCTCTGATAAAGAATATATTTCTTTGCTAAACTTTTGGTTCCTTTCAATGCAGTATAAAAAGTATTTATTTTACAACTTTTGGATGAACAAATGAATGGCCATTTTCCTGCTGCCAACCTTCTTCAAAGATAACTACTATATTTACTACATGTTAGAAACAGTCATAGACTGTTCATTTAGACATTAATTTAGAATTGGAAGAGACTTTAAACAGTGATTAATCAATCTCCTTGCAAATGAGGAAACTGAAGCCTAGAAATTTAAATGTTATTTCCTCCAGGTCACACAGTAATTAAGCAGCAGATTTGGCATACAAAAGCCAACCATTTACCTCTAAATCCAGAAATTGTTCATTGATACCACACTGGATTTCCCTGTATTTCTGGGCCCATACAATATACCTTTATCAGTTTGAAATATCAGTATTGTAGGATTTTAAGAAATATATAACAGCATAGGAATTGAGAAATTATATCACAGGAAAAAGACACTTAAATTATCCAGACATTTATTGTAATTTCTCCTTTCTCTATGAAAAGCAGAGGAGATAATAAATTCTTGTTTTTACCACAATTGCAAATTCATTCTTGAACAGTTGAATGAACTAATTAGAGGACATTCTATTTGGGATATGGAACTATTTGCTGCAGTACAAATGGTAGAATCTTGTGGGGGAAGTAATGACTCTAGTTTAGAATTTGAGATAAAGAAGTATAATAGCAGAGCAGTCAAATATGTACTCTAGATTTTTTGATAGAAGATTTCATTGTTGTTGTTTTTTTTCAGGGAAATGTTAGACAGGATAACAATGCCTCATATTCTGTAGAAGTTAATAAGATGGGATTGAAATTCTCAAGAATTAAATGTTGAAGGGATAAATAGAATTTGAATAAAGAAGAAAATGCTAAGCTATTTGAGGAAATTGATATAGATGTACAGGGAATTTATTGAGTAGCATTTTAAAGGAATTGTTGAGATGTTTTGAATCATGAGGGCTTTTTTTTCTTTCTTTCCTTTTGCTACCAGAGAGGAAAAACAAAATTGAAGGGATAATAAGTAGCCTCTTTTGTGATAGCCTATACATCATTTTAGATCTGTTTTTGCAAATTAGTAGTCAGTTCTGTAGATTTGCAAGTATATAGTTAATGTAACAAAATATTTGGCTAAATTGGAGCCTATCTTTTATTCACTTTCATTCAAAGCTTTAAAAATGTGATTTAAAAGTACATCATCTTACAGTTGGATTCATTCCATTAAAAATAGTAAAGAGGATTATTTAGTACAATTTTCAAATGAGAGGAAAAAAAACCACAAAATAGCACAACCTTATTCTCTGTGCTATTATAGTGTGTCTTGAAGGACTACTGCTATTGCAGTCTGTTCTAAAGTCATGAGAGGAAATATTCCCTTGTTTCTGGATGTAGGCAGGGTAGAAGAGGAGATATGGGATCCCTTTCTCTTTATTCACAAAGGATATGGGTCATTGTTTTATTTCTCATTCTTATTGTTATTGCTTCTTCAGAGGCAGAAAATAACAATAGAATCACTGAGCTATTTTTATAATTATATTAGTTATAATTATAATCCCTATTCCTTTTGCTAAAATTAGTATCTCATTTTGAAAACCAGGGGTGATTGTAAAGGCATGTGGAGTCAGATGTTTCATGTAATTGTACCCTGAGTTGAAGGAAGGCTAGGTACAGCCAGTATTTTGATGAAAGTAATTATAATTGTAACCTGACCAAATATTTTAAAATATGGGTTATGGGATGAAAACAATCCATGATACAATGATGCTGAATAACAGTGTGGAAGACTGTGCACCCTCAGGTGAGATATGACAATGTTTTATTTAAGCATGATATTAAGCATTAAAAAAAAAATAAGGAGGATTCCGTAACTAAACAGCGATTATCCCAGTGCTGCATTCACTACCTGTGATGGGGGTGGATAAAGATAGCAGTCAGACTTACTTTCTTCTGGTGCTCCTTGAAAGGACCCCAGATCAAATTGCTGCCCAAGGTCAGTTGGATGTTTCAGGTCATTGCCACAGTGTTTGATAAAGTCCTTAAATTTCTTTTAAGGAATCTTCTCCAATGATTTTTTTTTATTGGTTGTCAACAGAGTGAAATTCTGGCAGATTCTATCATAGTAGAAATGATTTGAATATGTATGTGTATGTTTTCATTAGCCTTAGGGCTACTCCAAAAAAGTTTAGGTAGCACAGCCCAGATGAAACTTCCTCATACTTCCCCTCCCTCCAACTACTGTCATAGTCCTAGGGACTCCACTAGAGAATATTCCTACAGATGATCTTAAAGTCTATTAATTTGCTTCTCCTCAATAGACAGCTCCCCAACCATTGACACTGGTTTGCTTTATTTCTCCATGGTTAGAGTACACCCACATTTTTTATCCTACTGATTATAGACAAATAGTACCTATTTGCCCCCCTCAACTGCCCTCTCCCTCTGCCTCTCAAATCTATCCCCCCATCTAATGTTTACTCCAAATTGCTTGCACTTTCCAAGATACTGTCAAGAATAGCTAAATCATATTTAACAAACTTTATCTCATCTTAAGCCTTTTCCTTTATCATTCTTTTCATCTTTTTTTTTCACTCACTGTGACCTGGTTACCTCCTAGTGATGCTATTTCATAAGCCTCTTCAATATCAGTTATATTTTCTCTCATGCCACTTCCCTCTCCTCTCTCCCTATCTAACTCATTGGTCATGGTAATAAAGTCAGAATAGTCCCTACAAACCATTTTGAGGCTCTCCATTTATTATCATCATTTAGTAGTCTACTCCTGTAAGGTTCATGATATCCATATTTATCAATTAATCTAGATCATAGGGAATACTTTCTATCAATCACTAGGATATTCACCTTCTTTCTTAATTAATACAATGCCCAATCAAAATCTCCCCACCCCCTCCTTTTGGGATAAGGAGCTTCAACATACATGTTGATGTTCCCTCAAATATTCTAATTTCTCAGTTCCTCAAACTTCCCAACTCTCATGAACTTTCTTCATCCTACTTCAACTCCAGACCGAGATGGAAATCACACCCTTGATCTTGCTGTCACCCACAAGTGCTATACTTAATGAACTCCAAAATTCCTTTATCTTATGATAATCTTTTATTGTTCCAACTTTCCTTGTATCTTACCAGGCCTCTGTTCTCCAGCCTCACTGTGATTGTCATTCCCAGTATCTTGCATTTCTTTCACAAACTATTTCCCTAAACTACCTAAACAGGCTTCCTTTTGCTTTCTTGACTTTTTAGTGAATGAGTTCAAATTTATCCTATTTACTGTTTTTGAATCCTTTGCCCCATTCTTATCTCTGATTATCCCTCATCAAATAGACAGCATGGTTATTCTCACTACTTGCTTCAATTACTCCTAATTTTATACTACTGATTAGAGGTGGAGAAAATAATGAATTTACACTAATTTGGCCTACAAATAAAATGGTCATCTTGTGGTATCAAATGAGAGCATGAATGCAAAGCTCTTTGTTAATCTTAAAGTACCAGATAAATAATATTATTAGTATTAACTTATAATCACCAAGCTTCAATTCTGGTGATTTTTTCACTCCCTGAGCCTCTTGCTGAGGTCAAGGAATGTTTATACAGCAACTCTGGGATTTGCTATTAATTTTTTTTTCAGGATCTCTGAGGAAAAAATGTACGCACACACAATTTTAAATTTTCTCTGCATTAGCAACAACAATCTTGAATGCACGAAATGGACAAAACAATAAGGCAAACCATAATTTGTAGTGATTCCCATTTTCTTTTTTTTTCTTTTTGAAGGGGGGAGGACACGGCAATTGAGACTTGCCCAAGGTAGCATGGCTAGTAAGTGTTAAGTGTCTGACACCAAATTTGAATTCAGGTCCTCCTGACTCCAGGGCTTGTGCTGTTTTCTTTCACCGTGCCACCTAGATGCCCCAATTCTCATTTTCTTAGGTGTAAATGCTCACAATGAAAATTTAACACTCTGGTTAGAACTGGTTCCAGCGCACTCCCTGATTACAAATTTGTTATCTAATCTCAAATTCATCATTCTGCAGGAAGGTATCATTCTATTCTTTCCTAACTGATTTTCTTTTCTTTTCTTTTCGGTATTTAAAAAAATAATGTAATACAACAAGCATTCCGTTAACATAGTACAATAAAGAGATAATTGTATATGAAAATGCAAATTTACTGTGCACAGCTTGTTATTCCTTTCACATATATAACAAAATTAGCAGATAAATTATTTTTTTCTTCCCTCCCTCCTTAAAGATGGCTACCATTTTACAAACTCTCTCTCTCTCTCTTTCTCTCTCTCTTTCTCTCTCTCTCTCTCTCTCTCACACACACACGTAAAATTATTCTATACACATGTCTATTTATCAGATATTTCTTTAGATGAAGATAGACTCTTTATTCATATGTCCTTTATAGTTGATTTGGGTATTTAAAATAGTCAAAATTACTTATAATTACTTAGTCTCTCAAAAGTTGTTCTTTAAGCAATATGACTGTTATTACAGTGTCCTCTTGGTTCTTCTCATTTCGCTCTTCATTATTTTATGTATTCTTTCCATGAACTCACCATTTCTTAAAGCACATCACAATCATATATC
Source organism: Petaurus breviceps papuanus (assembly GCF_028583685.1). Lineage (NCBI taxonomy): Eukaryota > Metazoa > Chordata > Mammalia > Diprotodontia > Petauridae > Petaurus > Petaurus breviceps. The sequence continues at coordinate 56,504 of NW_027187332.1, forward strand.
ACAACTTATTCAGCCATTCCCCAATTGGTGGGCATTCCTGCAATTTCCAGTTACTTGCCACTGCAAAGAAAGCTGCTATAAACATTCTAGAATATATAAGTTATTTTCCCTTTTCCCTAATCATCCTTGGAAATAGACCAAGTAAAGGTATTACTGATCAAAGGGTATAGGTTTAATAATTCTTTGGGTATAGTTTAATAAATCCTTGGGTATAACTCCAGATTGCTCTCCAAATTTCTTGGATCATTTCACAATTCCACCAATAATGAATTGGTGTCCCAATTTTTCCACATCTTCTCCAACATTTGTCACTTTTTCCTTCTATCATTTCAGTCAGCTTGGAAGGTACAGAATTATATCTCAAGGTTGTTTTAGGCCACACTTCTCTAGTCAATAATTATTTAGAGCATTTTTATATCACTATAAATTATTTCAATTTTTTTCATTTGAAAACTGCCTGTTTATATAGATTAACTATTTGACTTTCTATCTTACTGTCCAGAGAGGATTTCCTAAATCACTTCCTCTCATCTTTAGATCTCTCATTGCATCCTCAGGTGAGGACCTCATAATATAATAAAGTTTGAAAACACACATACAATCAATAACAACAAAAACAGCACTCTGGTTATTTCTCTGGACCTCCCTCTTCTACCCTAGTCACATCCTATCACTTAGGAGATTTCTTTTCTTCTTTTCCATTTTGTCCTGCTTTAGTTCTCTTGGTTTTTTTCTTCTTCTTTTTATTTATTAAATTATTTATTTTTAGTTTTCAACATTCACTTCCATACTTTTTAAATTTCCTCACCTCCTTGCCATTTCCCTCCCCAAGATGGCCTGAAATATGATATGGGCTCTACACATAAATTACTATTAAACCTATTTTCACATTAGTTATGTTACATAGAAGAATTATAACAAATGGGAAAAACCATGAGAAAAAAACATAAAATAAAACAAAAGAGAAAATAGTCTGCTCATTCTGCATTCTGACTCCTTAGATTTTTTCTTTGGATGTCGCTGGCATTTTCCACTGTGTGTCTTTTGGAATTATTTTAGGTCCTTGCATTGCTGAGAAGGTCTAAGTCTAGCAAAATCAGTCCTCACACACTGTGGCTGTTACAGTGTACAATGCTCTCCTGGTTTTGATCCCCTCACTCAGCATCAGTTCATATGTCTTTCCAGGTTTCTCTGCAGTCCACCTGTTCATCATTTCTTATAGTACAAAGTTGATGGGTATCCCCTCTATTCAGTTCTCTCTTGCATGAAGCTGTGGCCTTTCTTGCCAAAGTCAATCCCTCTGGATGCTTCCTTGATCTTATCTTCTCCTATTCTTTCTGTTATCCACACACTTGAAATATTCATTTCTTCCTATATGTTTTTGTAAGGGCTTACAAGCATATCTTGCCCATCATTAAAAGAAACAAAATAAGCTCTCACTAGATCTAACCCTCCCTGTTAGCTACTGTTCTATATTTGTTTCTCCTTCTTTCTGTAGCTACAATAGAGAAAGTTATCTATCCTGGATACCCTTGCCCTTTATCAGGTGACTAAAGTCAGAGTTCTCTAGAATCTCATTATTATTCTGCTTAGACTAACACAATTCTGATATATGGTAAGTGTTTCATAAATAATGTCTGATTATTAATTCCATGGGTTTTCCTTTCATTGTCCCAGCATGAAGAACTGGAGTAACCAAGAAATTGTGTTCAGAAATTAACAGTAACCATCAAAAATCTTCAAAGCCTCTTAAATGATAATATCATCTAAAAGATGGAACCCATAGGCTTTTTCTTTTCAGCTTCATACTCTCTCTCTCTCTCTCTTTCCCCCCCTCTCCCTTAATCTGTTTAATGATAGATGGATTAACACAGAATGAAAAGTCCCTTATCAGGCTATAATTTCAAAAACATAAACTTATAGAGGTCACATGACTCAAAATATTTAGATATCATTTCCTTTCCTCTTCATTTTAAGATTTCTTTTTTTTTAAGCAATTGGGGTTAAGTAACTTGCTCAAGGTTACACAGCCAGGTATTTCTGAGTGTGGTGCTAAGTATCTGAGACTGGATTCAACTCCCAGGTCATCCCAACACTGGGGCTGGTGCTCTTATTCGCTGAGCCACCTGGCCACTCCTGTTCATTTTAATAGCTAACAAAAAACCTTGTCATACTTCTCATCTATTATTTTACCCTCAAGTAGTCACCTTTATTTTATTTTTTTCTCTCCCATAATCTTCTACTTTGTGTTACTAAAGAGACACAAACAATCCCATGCTCATTTTGTACTAATTGTATGATTTTAGGCAACTTACCTAAACTGATTGGGCTTCCATTTACTCATCTCCAATTTGAAAGATAAAACTAATCTGTCTACTCTCTATTATTTTTAAAGGATTATCACTTCAACATAAACAGAGTTGTCTTCCTTATTGCACTGACTTGAAGAAGCCAGATTTGAAGAGATGTAAAAAATTCCCATTCATTTAAGGAAGACATGTAAAAGCTCCATAAATTTAATTTAATTCAATAAGCATTCATTTAGCAACTACTATGTTTAAGGAACTATGCTAGGTTACGAATAAATGAAGACAAAGCCAAAAAAAATTCCTGCCTCAGGGGAATTACATATTTTCCTGAAATTTTGAAGAGCATTCTTTGTATTAGAGCATTAGAGTACTGAAATCACATAATTTATGGGATGTAAGTTATAACTAACCTGTAGATAGAAGCATAGTGTTTGAAATTAAGCATTACTTAAAATTTCTGTGATGTTAAACAAAAAGCTCTAACCTAAATCTCTAATACATGCATTCAAAAAAATCTTATCAAATGTTGTAATGCTTTGACTTTGTTTTTTTTTCTTTCAATCAGCATGCTTTCAAACTCTAGTCAGGGATTTTTTCCAACAATTGTTTTAGCTTTGCAGCCCTGATATGACTTCCAAAAAACTTAAAAAAACCCAACAACAACCTTTTCTTACTGATTCCCCCCTGGATTCCAAGGCACACAATGTGAGTCCTATAATCTGTTAAAAAGCAATATTGTATAAATGATGTTTACCTGCATACATTTTTTACAGCCATTTGGAGGCTTCTGTTCTGCAGGGAATCCATTTCCTTTTTGCACCAGTATCTTTTTTCATCATGATTAAACAAAGGCTATCACACCAACACAGCTGAGATAAAGGGATTTGTTGGGCCTTTATCACATCAGGCAGGTGATGACTATTCCTGATCTATTTCAGGGACAAACTTCAAACTAGCCACAGGTGATTTTCTTTCCAAGCTGAATAGCACATCAGACATTAAGTTTCCCAAGACAGTAATTTCTGGCTTATTATTTGGTTGCATGGTGGAGGAAAAAAATACAACAAAAACTCTGAAAACTCAGAGAAATAGAAAATGTGACCCACCGGCATGAAGGAAGTAAAATTCAAACATTTTCTTAATCTTTGCACACGGTATTTTACTAAATATACATATCAGTGTATGCATGTATTTATGTGGACATGTATTACACATAAATGTATAATAAGCATCTATACATGTGTGTACATTCAATGAGTATTCCTATGTATACATTTGTACTTGGTGCATACATATCTGGATTTTATATATGCATATGTTAAACAGCTTTAGCTTTAGATCTAGATTCAATGTAAGTATATAATATAGTAGGGAGAAGTGACCTAATAGAATCAGTTTTCTAACCTTTATAATTAATTTAAAATGTTTGTCTTTGTCACATAAGATTTTTTTATTCTGACAAAATTCATCCCTGAGGATGACAATAAATTTACCTTTTCATTTCTATCTTATGTTCTAATATTAGCTAATAAAACTTGAGAATTTCCCTCAATGAAACATGATTTGTAAATTCTAATAGATAAGAGTTTGCTGTTGTTATGATTTTCACCTTGTTTTGTCATTTTTATATACATATGTATATATGTACAAATATAGAAACATTATCCATGCACATATATGTATGTATATTTAATTGTGTAAACTACATATTTATATTCCTTTTTATGTAAAATTTTTTTTATGATCAGTCTCAAAGAAATTTTAATGACATTCTGCCTTCAAATCCAGTAATTTACTTCACTTAGGCCATGATCTTAAGTATACAAAAGTTAAGACTTCAATTCTGTTTAAGCCAGTTAACATCCCCTATATTGTTAAGCCATAGTTTTGCCTTTATTTTCTGTAAATTATGTCACAAATACACGATGAAGGCAGAGGTACATAGGAGGCAACTCAAATTTGCTCATGAGAGTGGGTTGCTAGATTTTTGATGTGAGTATTTAAACCTCAGAAATAAGGAAACACTACAAATCAGGATTTGGTTTATTGTTTTATTGATTGACTGGACTTAAAGAAGTGATGAAGTAAATATTAACGTTGTGTAAGTTAGGTAGATTTTAGTGTGTGTAAGGTGGATTTTTGTTATTCTTTTTTTTTAAAATATATTTACTTTTGATTTACAACACTAAGTTCTACAATCCCTTGAATTTCAAATTTTCTCCCCCAAAGGGGGTATGCAATCAAATATAGGATTTACAAATACCTTCACATTAAACATTAGTCAAGTTATAAAGGATTATAACCAAATGGAATGAACAATGACACAGAAGAAACAAAACAAAACAAGAGAGAGTAAGTAGTTTGCTTCAATTTGCATTCAGACTTTTTAGCTCTTTCTCTGGATGTGCATATCTTTTTCCATCATGAGTCTTTTGGAGTTGTCTTATAACCTTGCATTGCTGAGAGGAGTCCAGTCTATCAAAGTTAGTCATCACACATATGATGTATCTGTAATTATGTGCAAAGTTTTCCTGGTAATGCTCTCCTCACTCAACATCAATTTATATAAGTCTCTTTAGGTTATTCTGAAGTTGGCCTGCTCCTCATTTCTTATAGCACAATAGTATTCTATTACATTCATATACCACAACTTGTTTAGCCATTGCCCAAATGATGGATATCCCCTGGATTTCCAATTCTTTGCAACCACAAAAATAACTGCTATAAATAATTTTTGTACATAGGGGTCCCTTTTCCAATTCTATGATCTCTTTGGGATATAGCCCTAAAAGTGGTATATACCCCTCAAAGGGTATACCCTTATTTATAGCCCTTTGGGAATAGTTCAAAGTTGCTCTCCAGAATAGTTGGATCAGTTCACAACTCCACAAACAATGCATCAGAGTTCTAAATTTTCAACATCCTCTCCAGCATTTTCCTGTTTTGTCATCTTAATTAATCTGATAGATGAGATGTGGTACTTCAGAGTTGTTTTGATTTGCATTTCTCCAATCAACAGTGATTTAGAGCATTTTTCATATGCTTATAGGTATCTTTAATTTCTTCCTCTGAAAACTGACTGTTCATATCCTTTGACCATTTATCAATTGGAGAATGACTTGTATTCTTACAGATTTGATGCAATTCTCTGTATATTTTAAAAATAAGACCTTTATCAGAGACACTGGTTGTAAAAATTTTTCCCAGTTTTCCACTTTCTTCTTAATCTTCATTACAATTGGCTTTATTTGTACAGAAACTTTTCAATTTAACATAATCAAAATATCTTTTGCATTGGTGTGGTCATAAAATCTTCCCTTCTAAATGAATCTGACAGGTAAATTTTTCCTTGCTTTCCCAGATTGCTTACAGTATCATCTTTTATACTTACATTATGCTCTCATTTATATTTTATTTTGGTATACTGTGTAAGAAATTGGTTCATACCCAACTTCTGCCATACTATCTTTTCCAGTTTTCCCAGCAATTTTTGTCAAATCTTGAATTCTTGTCCTGGAACCTGGGGTCTTTGGATTTTTCAAACAGTAGTTTGCTATAGTAATTGATTGCTGTGTCTTAGGTACCTAATCTATTTCAATGATTCACTACTCTATTCCTCACCCAGTACCAAGTTGTTAATGATGACTGTTACTTTATAATATAGATTAAAATCTGGTATGACTAGGCCACCTTCCCTGAAATTTCTTTCAATTAATTCCCTTGACATTCTGGACTTTTTGTTCTTCCAAATGAATTTTGTTACTATTTTTTCTGGCTTAATAAAGTTGTTTTTTTTTTTTTTGGTAAAATGATTGGTATGGCACAAAATATATAAATTAATTTAGGTAAAGTCATCATTTTTATTATATTAGCTTGATCTAGCCATGAGATACTGATGTTTTTATCCAATTGGTAAGATCTGACTTTATTTGTGTGAAAAATGTTTTGTAATTGTGTTCTTTGTAGGTCCTGTGTTTGTTTTGTCAGATAAATTCCCAAATATTATAAAATGTCTGCAGTAACTTTAAATGGAATTTTTCTTTCTATCTCTTGCTGTTGGATTTCTTAGAAATATATAGGAATACCCAGGATATATGTGGGTTTATTTTATATCCTGCAACTTTGCCAAATTTATTTATTATCTCAAGTTGTTTTTTTTACTTGATTTTCTAAGCATATCATCTGCAAAAAGTGATAGCTTAGTCTAGTTCGTCTTTGTCTAATTTGGTTCCTTCAATTTCTTTTTCTTCTCTTATTGCTACAGCTAATATTTCTTTTTTAATTTTTATTTCTTTTTTATTTTTAAAAGCAATTGGGGTTAAGTAATTTGCTCAAAGTTACATGGCCAGGTGTTTCTGGGTGGGTACTAAGTGTCTGAGCCCGGATTCAATCCCAGGTCATCCCGACTCTGGGGCTGGTGCTCTTACTCGCTGTGCTACCTGGCTGACCCTACAGCTAATATTTCTAATACCAAATTGAATAGGAGGGGTGATAGTGGACGTCATTGTTTCACCCCTGATCTTAGTGGAAATGTTTCTTGCTTATCCCCATTATATATCATACTTGCTGATAGTTTTAGATAGATGCTACTTATTAATTTAAGGAAGACTCCATTTCTTCCTATACTTTCTAGTGTTTTTAATGGGATAATTTTTGTTATTCTTTCTTAGAATTTAGATTTACACTATCCATGGCCATAAAAATCTCTTATTCCCCAGGCTCATGACTTGTAAACACCTCCACCATACTTGTGCAGCATTATATAATGGTAAATAATATATATATTTATGCTAAAAATTGTGAATATCCACTGTGATTGTGCAGTGAGATATAATGGTGAGAAAATGTACACTTGTTAGGCTATTGCTGGCAATATGTTTTCTTTGTCTTTTGCCCTATAAAGCAGGTTGGCCCTGGTCAGTGGGTGGGGGATGCTTAGAGTTGAATGCACAAGCTGGAATACTGTGCATGCCTTGATCGGCCTCCATCAAGGCTTGGGGGGAATCTTTGAGTGCCTCCACCACCTACCATTGAGCCTTGAGGGGATTTAGTGGAGTACACAAGCTTTGACCTCATTGGGATGCAGGGGTAGTTGTCCCCCAACCCCTTCTTTCTGACCCCTGAGAGAAGGGTGATTAGGATATGCTGCTGGAATTGCTGCTCCCATTATCAGCAACCTCTTTGAGAAGGTGTAAGGGTTATGGGATTTAAAGATCTCCCATGCCCCATGGACGTGCTGACATAGCAGAGCAAGAAAAAAAAAAAAAAGCCGAGCTAACGGTCCTGTGGTTGGAAGTTGGTGGCAGTTGCCTTTTTTTTTTTTTTGAGTTAGGACTCCGGCTGAGCACTGCCAGGGGCCGGAGCTGCTGGGAGCGCTCTTCCAGGACGCTGGGTGGTTGCTGTGAGTGGGGAGAGGAGCACCTTTGCCTGAGGTAGCCTGTTCTGTTTTTAAAGGCTTGAAAATGTGGGTGCTTTCTACTTTATCTACCTGTGCCAATGTCATAACTACTCTGATGGCTTTCACTTTCTGGTTTTAGGACTCAGTCTTTTGGTATCTTAATAAATTTTCTAGTTTATTTCCCCAAATGGCAAACCTGACGTATTTTGTGATGGATAATTATATCAGCATATTTATAATCTCTATAGGCATTGTGAATATGGCATTCCTGATACAGAAGGGTAGAATAAATTAAGATTATTAGCCACTCCATATCTGTCTTCCTGTCTTCCCTGTGTGACCTGGGAACCTGTGCCAGCAGACCTCCTGTGTCTTTTCCTCTTTTACACCATGCAGATTATATTTAAATGTGTTTTGTACTTTCATAACCAGCAGACCTCTAAATAATGATCATGATAAAGATCACTTAAATTTAAAGATGAATCAGTGCAAAATAATTTTTCTCTTTCAAAAATTATAGCATATTGCCCAATAGTAGATTAACTGAATCATAGTCATTCAATAGAGTGACAATATGAATTTATGTTTTAATTTGTCCCCAACTTTTTTGAAAACATGCATTTCCCCCAAATAATATAAAATGATGCTATCTATACTTATACATCCCAGTATTCTGAAATATTTGTTATCATTGGAAAAGCAGGAAGGTAAAGAATCACCTGGAAATTGAAGTGTGGTGTGTGTGTGTGTGTGTGTGTGTGTGTGTGTGTGTGTGTAACAAGAAGAATAAGTGATTAATTGTTTATGTCCTATGCTGTCATTGGTAAGATTTATGGAAATATATCACTTTTTAAAAATAATATTTCTTTATAGAGTGAGCAATTTTTTTTGTCTAGATACTTATTTGATGCCACTCAAGTGAAAAAAAAAATAAATGACAGGACTGTTCATTCATTACCTATTGTGATAGGAAAAAGACAAAAAAAGATGAAAACAAAAGACAAAAGAAACCAGTGGGAGGAGACAAAAGAAATAGCCTATTTCAATGAAAAGAAAAAGAAATCCAAATGACCTCTACACTTAATACCTTGTGACACATTCTAGAATTTTACTTTTAACTGACAATCTGAATTTTTAAAACACAATTTGTATTTTATGGACAATCTTTTAAACTGCCCTTTTACATGAGTAGGCAATTTCCAATTCCTTATGTTTCTAGGAATTTAATTTATGAGCAGGAGAAGAATGTGGGGGAAGTATAGATTGATAAGAATTATGTGCATTCAAAATTTCAATTTTAAAAACTGACTCACAAGTCAAATATTTTAAAAATCATTTTAATTGCCATTGTTTGAACTTCCAGCTTCTCATTAATACTAGCTTTTTAAGTTCTTGTAATCAGTATGATTGTGATGTTTGTATGTATATATCTATGTATATGTATTTGCTTATGTGTCTGTATGTGTGCAAGGTAGGGACTGTAATGCAATATTGCTGTTTTTATTTGTTTTTTTTTCTTTTCTGATGGGTTTGATTCTTCTTGAGTTCCAGTAATCTTATGTTATATTCTTATAGTGGCAGTTACCTATCCTAAATTATTGAAGTAATACCTTATTCTTTAAAAAGGTCTGATTATTCTTATATATACATTTATTTTGACAGAAAGACCTTATTTGCCACTGAGGGTCCTATTAAGTAAAAAGAACACTCTCTATGACCTATATATGTACTCATGTACTCTCTCTCTCTCTAGAGCTCCTCCTTCTCCCTCACTCTTCCCCAGCAAGCAATTAAATATGGCTTTAATTTTGTAGCTGATATCATAAATTTAAAATGGCTGCTTTGTGGTACATTAAAGCACACATGATCATTGGACCATATATAGAGCTGGAAGGTACCTCAGAGGTCATCCATCCCATCCCCTTTACTTTTACAGATAAAGTCTGATACTAGTATATACCAAATAAAATAAAATTGTTCCAAATTTTATTGGTAGTTTAAACCATACAAAATAAAATAAGTACAGATCCTAATATGGGGAGGAGAAAAAAAGACTTTATGAATATAGCTGTCTATAAATGTGTGCACAAATGTCTACATTTTTAAGGAAAAAATGATTTACTTTCATACTACTAGGTGAAGGGGGAAGTCATAAAATTCTGAAAAAAACACTGCAAAAATATCCTTATATGTATAAGAAAGAAAAATTGCACAAAATATAAACTAAAAACTAAGAAAATGCATTGTAGCAGTAATGGTTCAAAAGGCTTTTTAATAAACTTAAATTAAGAGATTTAATAATTTTGTTGGATTATTGATAATAAAATTCTAGAAAGTACCACCATCTATTTTGATCTGAGCATACATAATTCTGTGGAATACTTAAGGCAATGCTACAGCCTTCTGTAGTTTTCTTAGTGGATCACAGGTTTGAAGAAACAGATTCTGGACCTGGAAGGGACTATCTAGTTCCATCTCATAATGTTCATGATCATCTTGTATAGGGCATTGATAATAATGCCTTTGAATTATGCCTCCTGACTAAGCTACATATGACAATTATAAGATATAGCAAAATTCTGTAGCTGGTAAACATGCATAATTAGATGTGATAGAACTCGAATAGTTTAGAATATGGATTCAGTCCAGAATATGCAAGAAAGTGTTATTTTCAACTGGGTCAGATAAACACAAAAATGCATGACAGACACATTAACCCCTTCTTTAAATATTGAATGCTGTTCAGACACTACTTATAGATTCGAGGACATGGAGTGCAGATTCTGTGAGAAGGGGCAATCTGAGGTTATACCATTTAGAAACTACCATAAAACAGCTGATGAACTTTAAGACTACTTCATGTCATGGGCATCAGATTACTATGTTTATGTACAAAATGATAAAGACTCATATTTAAATCCTATCAGAATTCCAATTCAATATACCTTGGGATATTATAGTTAGTCCTTGCTTCATATTACTCTCTGATCTTAAGACAGGGTAGTGGGAATCTCTAAGCCCCTGGAGCTAGAGTGTATAGGTTTGAGCACTCTGCACTGCCACTGCCTAAATCTCCCAAAGTTACAATTTGTAACTTTCTGATTACATAGGAACTTTTGTCTGGCAGGATTAGGGAGTGCCCTCTTCTTTTGCTGCCTTCAAATACAGAGTCTTGAAAGCATTAATTTCTTTCTGACTTGTCTCTAGCCATGAAGCACCGTATAGGAATTTCTTTGTTTCCTATTGCCTTGTTCTTTTGTCTGACCTCTTTTGCAATGTGTGAGAAGAAGAAAAACAATAATAATTATATTTTCTCATTGCATTTCTTTATTATTATTTGATCTGATGTAACTTTAGGGTTTTACTGTAGTATGTATTTAGATAATGGGTTATGTGAATTCTATTTAGGCAGTCAGTCTTCTTGATTGGATGTCCACTTTAGATGTTTCAAAACCTCAATTCCTTTGTAACTTGAAAGGAAACATTGAATAAGAGGAATTCTAAGGTCATTTGAAACTTTTATATTTTCTATTTCTGCACAGTTCTTAGACATGTCTTCGCTGTTCTCCTTTCACCTGAATAATCCTCTATAGAGAATGCACCTGACAAACTGGTAATTCATCTAAAATTCATACTATCTCCTTAACAACCACATAGCATTCAAACCAAAATTATAACTAAAATTTCAAACATTAAATCTTTTCTAAGAACAAAGATGCACAGTTCTTTTTGTTTGGGTAGCAAGGGATTCTGCAAAGCAGGAGGGGTGAAGTAGGAATAGAACAAGTGAAACAGTCTGTTCAGGAAGAATGTCCCACTGTTTTAGTCCACATTAATTGCCTGAAGCCAATATAACAAAATAGGAGAGGTAATGCAACCTAAATTGGTACATTAAAAGACAACTCTCATAATACTGCAGGTTCAATGGAATAAAGTAAAAGGAGTAAAAGGGAAGGTAAAAGACTCTTAGGATCAGAGATTTGGAGTCAAAGGGAACCTTACAGGAAAACAATATATAGAATAACAACAACAAAAAGGTAAAAAATGAAACAAAACAAAACAAAAAGCAAACCTTCATAGTTCAGGAAACCAAGCCTAAGATGGGTTTAAAAAACTTTCCCATGCTCTCTCATCTAGTAAGTGTCTGAGTCAGGATTAGAACACATGTCTACTTATCTTCAAGTCCAGTGTGTTACCCACTGTGCTCCCTAGCCAGTGCAGCTACCGTGTTTCCCCGATAATAAGACCTATCCCGAAAATAAGCCCTCCCCTTACTGTGTAAGATTCCTCTAAGCCCTCCCCCGAAAATAAGCCCTATTGAGATTGCTACTGTAG
>NW_027187332.1:68645-100322 GCF_028583685.1 Petaurus breviceps papuanus
CCAAGCTGCATCCAATCAGAGCTGCAGCAGTGAGCACGTCATCCTGTTCTTCCCCAGTGATTTGCTTGCTGGTGCCATTGAGAGCAGTGCCTCGGAGGAGAGCTGAGGCAGGACAACATAAGCCCTCCCCTGAAAATAAGCCCTTTGGTGTTTTTCTTTCAAAAAAAAAAAAAAGACAGTGTCTTATTATCGGGGAAACACGGGTACTTTTGTTTTCATGTTCCATACTTATGCTCTGCCTTCTTTTTTTATATTCTTCACGTAACATCTTCTTGTGAAAGAGTGTGGTGTGTCTGGGATTGTTAGTAAAGTACACTAGAATCATGTTACTAGCTTGACAAGACAGGACTATTGTTTAGCACGAGGAGAAATTTCAGACTGATGGTACTTGGTACTCATGTCCTTGAAAATGGTGTGGATAGGAGTTTGTATGTGAAGCATTTTATCTACTTTGTAAAACATGGGGCATGTGAGTAACAAGAATGAATGATGACTATTAACTGCCACAGTTAATTAGTCTTTTATCTAAAATAATGCTTATATTTGAGATTTTCATTGCATACAGTAGTAACTTTTCACACTTTCATTTTTTCAAGGACTATTTTCATCCATTACAAATAATCATGTAGAGTTTAGATATTTCTATAAAAGAATAAAATATGTTGATGGAGTTAAACTCTTCTCTGGGTATTCACGATGCTGCTCTCTCCTGGTTCTCTTCCTACCTATCTTATCTCTCAAGTATCCATTGTTTAATCTTGATCCAAGTCTTACTCACTAACTCTAAGTATCTCTCAGTATTTCTTCCTGGACCCTGTTGTTTTTGATTTGTAATATCTCACTTGGTGACCTCATCAGCTTATGTGGGCTCAATTACCATGCCTATACAGATGATTCCCAGATCTATATATGAAGCCCACCCCTATGTTTCTCTAGCTCTAATCACAACATCAGCAGTTACTTCTTGGACATCTTAAATCAGTTGTCAAATTGGCTGTTGATAGGCATCTCAAATTTATTATGCTCAAAGCAGAACTCATTGTCTTCTCCCCTAGTCTTCATTTCCCCTCAACATCCTAATCACCTTAGTAATCCTCATTTGCACTTACTCTGTTTAACCAAAATACTGCCAAGTCTTATCATTTCTACCTTTATAAGATCCATTGTATATGAACCCATTTTTTTTCATTCACAGTTAACAATGGTAGTTCAGGCTCCCATCACTTTTCTTCTGGAAATAGCCTTCTAATTTGTCTCAGCTTATCAATTCTCTTCCCTTCCAATTTATCCTACCCTCAGCTACAAAACTGATTTTTTCAAGCATAATTCTGACATGTTATCCCCTTACTCAATTTAGTATTCATTTCTTCCAGACCAAAAAATAGTAATAATTACTAGAATTTATATAACTCTTAAAACTTTTTAAACTATGTTATATATATCATTTTGTTATATCCTCACAAAAACATTAGAAATTAGGTAATGCTATCATCATTTTACATATAGAGAATTTAGACAGGCAAATGTTAAAGGACTTGTCCAAGGTCAAATAGTAAGTAATATTCCATATAGTTGGCTACCTAGCTACCTCTAAAAACAAAAGAAAAAGTTCCTAAAAAAACAAACAAGCAATGACAACCAAATAAATAGACAATAAAAACAAAACTTTTTTGCATTTAAAACCCTTTCAACTTGTCCTCTTCTTACCTTTATATATCTTATTACACTATAATCCCCTCTATTAGCTCTTTAATTCTACTAGCCAACCTATTTCTTGTTCTTTACAAAGAACACTCCATCCTTCAATTCCATGCATTTATAGCAGTTGTCCCCCAGACCTAAAATGATTTCCATCCTCACTTCTGCCTGCTGATTTATCTGGCTTTCATCCAGATTCCCACTTTCTACAGGAGGCCTTTCCCCCTGTAATTCCCCTGAAAGCAAGGAAAGAGGAAGCCAAGTTATATCTGAATCATGGTTCCTCAAAGTGCATCCTGATTTTGGAAGAGTCAAAAACATAAGCCACTTTGCTAGGGGTTATTTATGCATTTCCCCCAGTTCCAGTATCACTTGTAAGCATCATAGTTAATCAGTAACACCTTCTGGAGTTTTTAAAGGGTACATGGGTCATGCAGTCCTTCCTCTCCACCTAGTGCTGCCTGTTCAGGAATGCTACTCCACTAATTGACAGAATTACAGAGTTCTTAATTCAGAACAGCAAACCCTGAAGACAGTAAAGGATCTACACTCATCAAAGATCAGCTTTCAAAATTACCTCTGTAGGCATGATGTCTATTGTGGTAAGGCACTGCATCACTTCAAAACTTTTGATATAAACAGATCTTTAATTTCCTGTGAAAGGAAAGATTTTAGAGGGGATATATTACTGATCATATTTCTTGCTTGAAAGAGAGACAGTCAAACAAAGAGACAGAGAGACATAGAGAAAGAGAGACACAGAGTCTGGTAGTTATAAAATAAAAGTCTGCTTCATATACACAATAAAGTGCCAAATAGCAGGTGAGAAACAACTAATATCTTCTCCCAGAATCTGGTTCTTGTTTTACTTATATAAGTGCCTACATGTGTAAAGACAATCATGAGCAGCTGTCCATGAAGACTGCTTCTGTGAATAACTTTAAGGATCTAATCGCATAGTATAGTCAACATTTTCATCTCTATTTATTCAGCAATAAACTAAAGCAAAACATTCAAGAAACTAAAGCACCACATTCACAATAATATAATAGCTTATAACTAAGTTCACCACATAGTCTTAAACAAACATATCATTCAGTAAGTCACAATTTTCTCAGTAAATATACAGTATCCATCTAATGTCTTCTTTCATCTTGATTTAAGGCTGGTTTCTAATCATCCTTAAGCCAGTCATACTTAAGGGGCAATCATCCTTAGGGGGTAGTGGAAAGTACAATGGACATCTACCCCTAGGTTGCAGTAAGTTACAATATCATCAGTCAATACTGTGTACCCAAGTAAAATTCTCTTTCATCTTGATTTGAGGCTGACTTCCAAACCCCATAGCTCCACTTCCATGATCCCAGCTCTTGCCTGGGTTCACCCTACTGTTGCCTGGATTCAAAGGTTAGCAGCTCTCTTCTCCTGTTCTATATCAAAGCTCACAGGGACTGCTCTACTCCAACCTCTTCATAGTTTCTGTTTCTAGAAAAAACAAAGTTCAACAGGTCTAAAGCAATATTTACATACATCTCAACTGAATTTCTGCATGAGAAATCAACACAAATCAACAGAGTGCTTCTGTCTGACAAAGTAACATCAACCCAAACAGAACATTTTGACGTAGTGCCGACGCCACAAACATTCTCTGTCTCAGTCCCAGCTAGTGCTTAAGATTTTATCTGCTCTGGTCCTTCCTATTCCACCCTTCCTGTTCTGCCCTTTCAGCAAGCTCCTCCTACCATAGGCTCCATGTGATGATGTTAGGCCTATTAAGGGCAGGGGGGGTCTCCAAATGCTCTTGGGTCTATTAAAGGCAACACAATGTATGATATTTCCAACAAAGACTTGAAACAATCAAAGGTGATGCTCAAAGGCACTTGAATAGCTAAAACAAGGAGCAAAATACTATTTTGCTTGCCATAAGCATATGTTAGATCATCTGGCCATGCTCACAACTCAACTACATATAAACAAAGACAACATAGATCACATAATACAAATGGACAATGAACTGGGATCATTTGAGAAATTGTCTAGTGATGATCAAAACTATGATCACAAGCTATGAACTATCACAAAACTCAGTCTTAGATTAAAAAAAAATTCTCTCTGTGTTTCTACAATCTGAGTAAAATAAAAATGACCAGTAAAATAAAGGCCAATATAAATATACATGCTGGATTTAATTGGGAGGGATTGTATTATCAATGGTGACATTCATTATAAGTAATAGATTTATAGACTATATGTACATATATATGCATTTTATACATATAAAATATACATATTCTATATATAGATGTATAGATTTTGGTATTCTGGGTTTCTGTGCAATTATTACAAGATATAAGGCAATTGAATAGTTTGAAAACAATGATACAGATGATGTGTAGATACTGATTTTAAAGAAAAGTTTTAAGCCTGAATTCTGTTCTACCAAGATAAATGATCTTTTAAATCAAGAAGCAATGGACACAGTGGGATGATATATACTTTATACCTCTCAAGAAGTGGTGTGACAGGAATGATATGGTCTATTAGAAAAAGTTTTCTGAGAGTCTATTTATCTCTTTCTCTTTTTCCCCCAAGGATATACTCAATGTCTATTTAAAAAAAATTCATTATTCTAGAATTTTAGTTGGTACAGACCACTAGATTATGACAGGTTTTTCAGTGAAAAAACAAACAAACAAACCCTAACATTCACATCTACAGAAATATACATGTACATAAACATATAATGCATACATGCACATATTTAGGCATATATGTATATACACATACATTCACATATACATATAAACACAGGTGTCTGTAGTTATTTGTCCTAAAATTTGCACAAAACTTTATAAATATTATCTCATTTGATTCTTACAACCATAATGGGTGTTTTTCTTATTCCAAATTCACAGATGGGGAAACTAAGACAGAGAGCAATTATGTGACTTGTCCAGAGTCACACAACCAGTAATTGAGGCTATTTTTGAACTTACACCAGGTCCAGCACACCATCCATTGTTTCACTTAGCTATACCTAGATAATATCCAATTGGAAATTTTTTAAATTATATTTTGTTTTCTGGAGTAAAACTGATAGTCAAAGGAGAGAAAGTTAAATATGAACTTATTTTTCCCCCCAAATGAAGGCATCTTATACTTAATTAAGATTTATTATAATAAATGAAAACGGATATGATTTAGTTATTGCTGGTATAGTTTTGATCACTTTCTTTTCCTTTCCCCCTTCTTTTTCTTCTTCTTTATCATAGGCTGAAGTTATTTACATTCTTTTAGAACTGTCCTTTTTGGGTGAGATATCTTAAATATTGGATCTTCCAGATACTCCTTTAATCTATGTCAGCCACTGTTGAGTTATCTTATATGTATTTAATCATATTCAATTACAAAAAAAATTAAAATAGGCAAATGAAAAAGAGGGAAAGCATAAGGTAAGTATTATAAATGCATTAATACAAGGATGGGAAGGAGGAATGAGCTCTAATTCTCTATTTTCATAGCCCTATCTTGTACCTTCCCTTCCTTCCTTCATATCCATTAACCATTCAGCATTTTGGGAATAGTTTTTATTTATCTATCTTTCTATCTATATATTTATTAATTTATAAATTTGGCTTATTTCCCTATACATTGGAGAAATAAGTTTGTTATTGGAGAAACCTGGTTAAAATCTTAATCTCCCACCCTGCCTTCCCAATTTCCTGCTTTAAGAAACAAAATTTCAGCTGCATTTTATTTTGTTTGTTTTGGAACTTAAATTTACTAAAATAAAAATCATCCATTTTCCTTTCTGTGATCATGTCTGTCTTTTATTTGTTCATAAACTCTTCCCTTATCCATAGATCTGACAGGTAAAATTTTCCATGCTCACTTAAGTCACTTATGACATCTCCTTTTATATCTAAAGTATATACTCATTTTGATCTTATGTTGGCCCATGCCTAGTTTCTGCCAGAAAATTTTCTACTTTTTCCAACATTTTTTTTTGTCACATATTAAGCTCTTGATCCAATAGTTTGATTCTTTGTGTTTATCAAACTTGAGGTTCCTGTGGTCATTTACTTCTGTATATTGCATGCCTACTCTATTCTACCTATAAACCACCCTTTTGTTTTGATGACTACTGCTTTTTTGTAAAATTTGCAATCTGTTGCTGCTAGGATGTCTTCCTTCCCATTTGTTTTCACTGATTGCCTTGATATGCTTGACCTTTTGTCCTTCCCATGAATTTTATCATTATTTTTCTAGGACTATAAAATTATCCTTCAGCGATTTGATTGGGATAGCACTAAATAAGTAATTTAATTTAGGTAATATTGTCACTTTCATTATATTGGCTTGCCCTACCTATGAGCAATTAACATATTTCTAATTGTTTAGGTCTTTCTTTTTGTAAAAAGTGTCTTGTAATTGTGTTCTTATAATTACTGGGTGTGTCTTGATAGACTCATGAGTAGATTATACTCTTTGCAGTTATTTCAAATTTAATTTCTATTTCTATCTCTTCCTGCTGGATTTTATTGGTAAAATGTAAAAGCATATGATTTCTGCAAGCTTATTTTATATCTAAGTATATTTATATACTTCTTTTTCTAAGTATAGAATTTTTCTAAGTATAGTCATATGATCTGTGGTATGTGATAGTTTCGTTTCCTCACTGTCTATGCTTACTCCTTAAATTTATTTTGCTCTTATTGCTATAGTTAGCATGTCTAATATAATATTGAATAATAGTTGTGATAATGGATATCATTGCTTCACACTTAATCTTATAAGGAAGTTTCTGTTTTTTCCTCATTATTGGTAAAGTTTACTCTTGGTTTTAGATAGTGTTTATCAATATAAGAAAAGCTCTAATGAACTTTTAAAAATGATAATTTCTGTATTTCATTAATTTGTAGTATTATATTCAGTTTTTCTGGGCAGGTTTTGTGATCGGGGAGAGTTCTGGTCACTATCCTTCTGGTCTGAGTTCTGGTCCTTATCCAGTTAGGGCCTCTACTCCACCATGACCAGAATGTAATAACAGGTTTTTTTTTTCCTCCCTGGAACTGCAACTGGGTAATAGGGAAGGAGTTGCCAAATGCCACCAGGTTCTATGCCCAGTACAAACACAGGGGTCCTCTGTTACATCTTTCTCAGGAGTTTAGTCCTCTTACCATACTTGCTATAATCACTGCTGCTGCTATCACTGTGGGTGCTGCCTCCAGGCCCCATAGTTGGTGCTATTTCTTGAGTACAGACTTTTAGTCAATATCTAGTCTAGAGAGCACAGACAGAGCTCTCTTTCAGTCCTCATATGGTGTCCTGAATTGGAAAAATGGCATACTGTTACTTTTCCTTTTTCTGATTATCCTGCTCAGAATTTGATCTGACATATTTTTTAGAAGTCGTTTCAACTGCTGGGTAGGGAGAACTCAGCAGAAATGCTTAATTTCCTTCACTATCTTGACTCTGCCCCCAACTTGTAAAATTTGGAACCTCCATACATGAAAGACCTTCTTTAGATGATGCTTTTGGGGTAGAAGTATTTAAAATAAATCCTAACATAATCTAGTCAGCTAAGTGGTTCAGTGAATAGTTAAAAAATACAAATAAAATATGGCCTCAGCCACTTACTAGTTGTGTAATCATGGGCAAGTAATTTAACACTGTTTGCTTCATTTTCCTCATCTGTAAAGTGAACTACAGAGGGAAATGCAAACCACTCCAATATCTTTGCCAAGAAAACCCCAAATGGGTTCAAAAAGTCAAACAGGACTGAAAAATGACTAAAATTAAACATTATGTTTAATTTTCTAGTTTATCAGCATAAATTATGCCCCCTTTGCTATATAGTGTGTCATTATTAGTGTTTGTGAGCATGTCCTATTTGTAGTTCTAGTCTTTTCTATTGATCACAAAATATAAATTTTAGCAATTAGACATAAAATAGTTGGGGCCTTTCTCTGGTAATTAGCATTTTCTTTTCTCATCTTTCTTGAAATTTCTGCTATATTTTTTGCCATTGACTAGGTCTCCCTTGCATTTACCCTTACTTAGATCTCTTACTATATGACTGTTACTTCTTAGTTTCTTTTCCGTTCTCTTCATTCATAACATTCCCCCAAACATAAACTATTTAAATATTCTTTATTTTGCCCATGATATGACTTTTTTAGTTCTTATTTTTTTTAAACTTACTTTGCTGTTTCTAGGTTTTTGAAAAGTTTTACTGTTGGTTTATGGTTGTTGTTCATTAATTAATTTGTTTACTTCTGTTTATCTAGATGTTATATGTTGTTTATGCTATGGTTAATTACCTTCCCCCCCAAGTGATAACATTGAACTTAATTGTATTATTAGCATCTCTGCTATTTTATTTTGTGTTCATAGAATCCTTTCTCTGAGAGGCAGAAAGAATTAGCTACATGCTACATTTTTTTAAAGTTTCTTTTTTATTAGAATGAAAATTAAGAATTTGATAAAGAATTCAACTTGCATTCAGGAAACTGGGTTGGAATAATTCTTGATACATTTACTAAGAGTAAAAACCTAGGGAAGTCACATAAACTTTCTTAACCTCAGTTTCCTTACCTATCAAACGGAATTATACATTTCAAATAAGATATGTGTAAGATACCTTCAGCTATCACTATAATTAATTGCACCCTGGGTAAATTTATTTTTAATCTTTTTTCTTTAATTTGCTTCTGTTATATAGCCTCTCCAAGATGAATGGTTTCACAGTTTGAAATAATTCTTTCTCTCATGTTGTCCCAAACTCTTCAATTCTCCTTCAAAGAGTGTTAGAAACCAGGAAATGTTATCTTTTAAGGCTCTAGTATACTCATGATAATCTCACTCTGTTTATCAGTCTGTATTAGAGGTTTTCATGTTCTACATTGCACAACCAATAAGAAGGGGGGGGGAGTAATTTTTTTTAAGTTTCAATTGATATTTCAATTACATTCTCCCCCATGGTTCAGCATTGATACTGATACTTCCAATTTGTTTTCCATTTTAATCAATGTATAAGACACTAGTGTTTCCACAATGAATTTATTCGTGTATCTGTGGAATTTCTCTTTCCACTCATAAACATTCAACATTAGCAGGAATATGTCTTGAGAGAGATTGGGTAACATTTTAGTTTTTTAAATGCTGTGGCATAAAGTTATAAGTAATGCCTTTCAGAACTTTTGCAAGTTCTGAAATAATCATTTGTCTCATTACAAATCTGGTGTTTCTCTAGAAGAAAATGTGCCTAGGCACTCTCTATTCTTGTACTTTATAATCAAATATGGTCTCACTTCTTAACATCATTGTGAGTATAATTTAAACTACTAGTAAATAACAAAGGTTTTTTTTTAAATTCTGAAAATTACTAATATCTGTAATTAAATAATCTACTGATTTTTCAAAATAAAGCTATATAATTATGTGTGATGTCTTGTCATGCTTAATTCCTGTACTATAAGTCAGCATTCTTCAAAGATTTTTTATCTTACAACTGAACAAGTTTTTAAAATAGTGTGCACTCCTGATATGTATCTGTGTCATTATTTGCAAATTATAAATATGATATGTTATACTAATTAATGAATATGTAAATTAATACTTTAAAATAGATATATTAAAAGGAAAAGAGAAAATATACTCATGTTTTATCCTAAAGACAGTAAGGAAGCACTGGTATTTACTGAACAAGGGAATGACGTGGTCAGTCATGCTTTAGAAAAATAACTATGGCTGCTTTGTGGAAGGTGAATTGAAGAGGCAAAAGATAAGGAGGTAGTTTAGGAGCTATTGGAAGAATACAGAGAAGAGGACATGAGGCTTTAAGCAGAGTAGTGCCTCTGTGAGTAAAGAGGAGGAAAAAATTCAGAGATGGGAAGGTAAAATGACAAGATATTGCAAGAGTTTAGCTATGTGGAATGGGAAGTTTTACGCATCAAAAATGATAAATTGATGAAAACTTCAGTGATTGGAAGACTGGTGGTACCCTCAAGAATAATAGGGCAAGTCTGAAAGATAAGTGGGATTTAATGGAATGATAATATAATATCTTCAAGGCAATCCAAGCCTGCTTGTTAATTCTATGTAAATTATCGATTACTACCTAAAACTAAAAGGGTTATGAAGGCCTCTGAATCACGGGTCATTGCTTTTACCACTACCACCACCATAAACCCCCTCCTGATCCACAAACACTGAAGAAGTATTTCCACCCTCTACAAAGCACATGCTATAGCTAGGAGATGACATTGGGGAAAAGGAAATGAGGGAGGAAGGGATTTTTCTAATGATTCCTATTTAGATACTATGGGTGACAGGTGAGGTCATGGCTATTCGATGGGGTCTATACAGTATTACAATAGGGATTTTGCATAACTGAATTGAAAATAATAGTAAAACTTTGGGGCACATTGGGAAGGTGTGGGTACAGTGGACACAAGACATATAATTGTATCTCAGAGAGAATAGAATGTGTGGCATGTCTTTTAAACCTGTTTGGTTGATCACACACTTCTTGGGGTCAGATCATGCACCTACTGGGGGTGACACATAATGCCTAAGAGCCCCAGGCTCTTTTTAGCTACCATTATTATAGAAAACTACAACATTCCTTCTTTGTCTTTTGTATCACTGGTAAAAACATAAATCTTTGCTGCAGTGCATGGTGAGATCTTCACAGTCAACTCCATGTTTATAGTTTTCATTTTAGTTGGAGAAAACTCATCAAACCACAATCTACTTCTACTTTTTATACCCAAACTGAGTTAAGAACAAGGTCAAAAGGTGTAGAAGGCCAGTACGGAGCAGTAGAGTCATGGGTAAAGTCTGGGTCAGGATATCCCTAGTCCCTGCTCTCCATGAGGGCTCATTGTTGCTCAGGGTGATCGGCTCACCATCTTTCCATGATTAGCAAAGGAAAACGGTGTGAATACTGAGAAGTGATTACCAAGAAGTGATCTGCACATGCACACAATGGAATAAAGTACTAGGAGGTAGAATACCAGATTTAATCACTTTTGCTAATAGTATATAAAACCTTATGCTCAGATAAATAAATGACTGCCTAGACAGCTTCCTGCATGGCTCATGTCTTATTCCCACACTCTCACATCCTGCTCATGTCCCTTTGGTGATTGCATCAAAAAGGGAATCTTCTTATTATATGTATGTATGTATGTATGCATGCATGTGTTTATGTATGTAAATGTTCATATAAATATATGTGCATATGCATGTATATATGTATATACACTGTATGTACATACACATAAAATTATAGCACATGTTAAATTATAGAAATATAAACACACATGCACATATATATGCATACACATGTGTATGTATCGCACACATGAATGAATATGTGTGTCTATGTATACACTGTGTATGTGCATGTGTATCATATAAATGTGTATTTGTATATGTGTATGCATGTATAAGTGTATTTGTATATACACACATACCTAATATATACATACATTAATATGGATATGTGTATCTACATACACATATTTATTAATGTACAGGAAAATGCTATAATTATCTTAACCCATATTAATAGGAAGCCATTCATAGAGTGTAAGTTCAAGGTTACAAGGGAAGTTCACATTAGCCCCTGAAAATACTATCCTACAGAGATGATTGAAATGCCAAAATTAGGAGTTCCTGTCATTGAATGAATTCACACTGTGGGAAATGCATCTAATTAAAGGAATTACCCTTGTGATCAGCAACACATCTTTATCATTAACCATTAAAATTATTTTTAGCAGGCAATTAATATTCCAATGTGT
Organism: Petaurus breviceps papuanus; assembly: GCF_028583685.1. Classification (NCBI taxonomy): domain Eukaryota; kingdom Metazoa; phylum Chordata; class Mammalia; order Diprotodontia; family Petauridae; genus Petaurus; species Petaurus breviceps. Next base: position 80,156 of record NW_027187332.1, read on the forward strand.
GTTATTTTGATGAATCCTTTACAAAGACTCTTTTTTTTTTTGAAGGTGTGTGTGGGGTAGGGGCAAGGAAGGGACAATGCGGAGAAGTAGAAGGAGGTTTTTTAAAAAATTGATGATGCTAATTCTGGGAAGTGAGGAGTACCACCTAATTATTCAGAAATATGGAGGAAGATGAAAGATTTCCAAGATTAATATTAGTTAAGATAGTGTTGAGGTAATAGCATAGAATGCTTTACTGGAAACAGGTATATTATGATAGCAAAAACTTCTGACTTTGGGAAGAGGGGACCTGGGTCTGCCACTTACTAATTGTATGACCATAGGAAATGTACGTAAATTCTCTTAACTAGGTTCCTCAAAAATCAAAGGACAAGAAACAATAATAAATAAACATTTGTTAAGAAACTATTATGTTCCAGACACTGTTAAACATTGGGTAATTAAAAAGACAAATAAAAAGACAGTCCCTACCCTCAAGAAGCTTACAATATGTTGGGGAACGACAACATACAAAAGAAGCTTTTAAAAGGTGAGGCAAGGAGAGGTGCCTGGCATCAGAACATAGTGGACAAGGCAAATAATTTCAAAGTGAGTACAGTCAGGTGGGAAATGCGGAGAGATCTGAGAATAAAATGCTTGTCCTGCAATAGGCATCATAAGAAAGAGGGCAAGAAAACTGCATCTCATTTATGCCCTTTGAAACTGAACAATTCCTTTCCACATCCCCCCATAAGTCTTTCATATATGATGTACTTAATATGCAAGGGGCCTTATAAGTCCTTGAACACATCATGTTTACTGATGCTATACTTTATGTATGCTTTCCTCCAGTGCCTCTTGTTTTTCTCCTAACATTGTTTCTCTGATCATGGTATCATTGGTAACACTAAATACTTATGACTGCCATGTTGCTCCTTTTATCTGTGGGTCATGGTAAATTTTGATTCTTTAGAAATTATGGTGTTCTGCAATTTGTAGTTCTATATCAATACCAGGAACATATACATTTTCTTCAATTATTATTATTTTTTTACAGTCAGGGCTTGGCATGTCATTTCAAAATTACCTTCATTTGCTCCTTGCCTCTTTCCCCTTCCTGTTGAATTTTGTGGCCACTCCATTGTCCATCTGGAAGGAAATATTAAATTTCACTAGAAGTTAGTGAAAGTACAGATATATATTTCTCCATTTAAATTCAAGGAGAATCCTGAAATCTTTTCATAGATCCCATGACCCTTGGGCTAAGAAAACTTATTATAGGTCAATTACCAAATTTGGAATAGTATTCCCAACTCTATATCACTTAGTGAAATCCTTTCATATGAAAACCTGGAAAAAACATTCAAAATTTTACTCAGTCCATGAAAATGTTATTAATGATGGAAATGTCAGGTATTTCATAAATAAATATTGAGTTGTATGGCTAGAAATTATTTTTACAATACTAGTTCTGAGATATTTTTTAATCTAGTAGAACTGTCATTTGTATCTGCATATATATTGCCTATCCAGAGAGGTGCAATACAGCAAACCTTTGCAAATAACAGTAATTCTCAGAACCCTCCTAAAAATAGAAAATATAAGGAAAAATTATAGTATTTTTCATGATGTCCTGACTTAGTCCCCTCCATCTCTGAGTAAAATAAGGAACTAAGGAGTAATTTTATACAATGTCATTTATTGTCCTAAATCTTTACTAAAGAATTAAAAAAAAAAATATAACCTCCCCCGCCCAAAAAAAGAAAGAAAACACACACAGACACACACAACTAATATCATGTTTTTCTGTACTATGTGGTTACCTTTTTTTCTTATTATAGTGCTTGAAAGAGCATATATTATTTTAAAATTAAGGTAGTTGAATTTACTGATGACCAGGAAAAAGGTACATTCTCAGCATGCCACAGTTTTTTTTTATTGTGTTGATTTGGTACCATTCACGTTAGTTTCACCATGACAGTTGTTTAGAATAGTGACAGAAAGTATCAAACTGGTTGCCAAAACTTTTAGTTTGTCATATTTCCCCTAATTATTTTTTTTACCAGCATTTACAATTTATTTTTCCCAAATGCATATAGGTACCAATCATACCTTGTTCTTGTCACATCCTGTTATTCAGCAACACCTAATTTGCTGTAAACAAACACCAGGGACTAGGTGGAACCTGGATTTTTACTCTTAGCAGATGGGAAACCCATGGGATACAGGATGGCATTCCACTTGCTTAAGAAAGTTGGGTTATTAGAATTCTATGCCAGAAAGAATGACTGGAATGAGCCTCTGTAATTTATTATGCCAATTGTCTGAAATATAGAGGAAGGCATACTACCATAGCCATGCTGGAACACTGATTTGGGGGTGTGCTATAAATAGCTCTTCCTGAAGGATTGCCGCATTCATGTCTCTCTTTGATCCACCCATAAGTAACAGGGCAGCTTCAGCTCTACAGGCATTTTTTTTCTTTAAGAAATCATGCTGTCCAGCCAATCTTCAAGCTCTTCCTCAGTAACATTTTTGGATGTACATGGTGGTTGCTCAGGTTCCAAACTGTTTTCTTCAGTCACAGAGAGTTTTTCAGGAACTGCATTTTCCTCTTGGACCATCTTTCCATCTTTTTTGGCTTTGGGATCTTGAGATTTATGAGCTGTTAGAATGTTATCTTCCTCTTTTACTGGAGCATCTAAATTTAGCAGCAGATCAAGTTCTTCATCTAGGTGGTCAGTAGTTTGCTGCAGTGGTGGAGTGATTTTCTGAAAAGCTTCTGAAGAGCATGGCCTAGGTCCATCTTTAGCTGTGGGCCCTGGACGATTGGCAGCATCAGAAATCAAGGGCCATCTCATCTGCATACCCAGCGCCTTGCCATCTTCCATTTTCTTTGGTTTCATCTGGGGAAGCTCAAGAGGAGCTGCAGCCTGGACTAATTCGGCAGCCACATTCAGCCGGAGTGACAGAGGCAGTTCTTGAAGGGCTTGGACCAATGACTCACAGTCCACATAAAGGGCTGAGATTTGTTTAGGAGATGAAGCTTCAGTATCCCATTCTTTTTCCTCTGCAAAACGAAACTGTGAAAAGGAGTCACCTGCAGAGCTAAGCAGGACACTGAAATCGGTTCCCCTTTGTGATTCTGCACTTTCATTTTCTGCCTCTTTCTCAAAATCTTGATAGCGATCCCAGTTAGAGACAATTTTTCTTCTGGAATAATTTCCCCATTCATTGTTCTCTTCTTCATAGGTTTCAGCATCATCACCTTCTACCAGTTCACTGGGCCCGCGCCCCGGCCTCGCTGCTCCCGGCGGCCGCCACGCTGGGCCCCGCGTGCGGCACCGCCGCCACCGCCTCCCCGGCCTCCTCGGCCCCAGCGGCTGCCCCGGCCTCGCCCTCGGCTTCGGTCCCAGCCGCCTCGGCCGCCTCCGTCGCCGCCACCTCTCGCAGCCGCTCCGGGACCCGGTTCAGGCCCCTGACCCCGCCGGTTCCGGTCCCGCTCAGGCCGCCGCCGCCCCCGGCCTCCCCGGGCGCCGCGTTCTGCCTGAGAAATATTTTTCATCATGCTGAGAAAAAGCTCTTGCTGGGGGATGGACCATTAAATTCTTTTTCACCAAGACCACTATTATACCCTGCTCACTGTTACTCTCTATGATACTATCAGAGCATCTGATTTCCTTCTGTGAATGTCATTACAGTCTGAAGGAAAGATATATTTTTAAAAATTCGGCAGATGATCCATTTTTAAAAGAAGCAAGAAAAATATTTGTTTTGCTGGAAGCCTGCCAAGATACACTATATAGCAAATTCTAAATTTATGTAAACTGATTTAAGGTTTATATAGACAAAAATAAAAGTCATATATAATTCACTTAATAATGGCACAGAAACATGTTGCTTTCTGAAATATATATATGTTAATGGCTAAGGACCATAACCACAAATATCTGTAGGGTAGATTATTGCTAGATATATTTTTGAGTGGATAATCCAAGGTAAAGACCAACTAAATAATTTTTAATGAAAATGGTAGAATAATTGAACATAAAATTGGAAGCCTAAACGCCATTAAAAAGAGGTCCTTCTCCTCTACAACTTACACTTCTCTGACATAATCTCCTTCTGAAAATAATGTTACACCATGGTCTCTGATGAAGACAGTCCTTCATTTGAAGGATATTCTCTCTGGAGTCTACATAAAGCATTTTTTTTAAATAATATTTTTCCCCAATTACATGTCAAGACAATTTTTGTCATTCATTTTTACAAGATTTTGAGTTCCAATTTTTTCTCCATTCCTTTCTCCCCTTCCCTCTTCCTAAAATGGTATTCAATTTGATATAGGTTGCACATGTGTTATCATAGGAGTCACAGTTGTGAAAGAAGAAACATTAAAAAGAAAGAAAAAAATAAAAAAGAATAAGTGAGTAAAAAAAGTTTGCTTCAGTCTGCATGCCTTCTAATCTTGCATTAGTTTTATTTGTGAAAAGTTTTTTTTCTTTTAATTAATATAATCATCAAAACTATTTTACATTTCATAATGCTCTCTATATCTTGTTTGGTTATGAATCTGTAAGTCACTTAACTTCTCCTTTAGGAATTTTGATGCTATACCACTTTGTGCATATATGCTTAGTATTCATATTACGATATTGTATATGATATTTTTTTAGCAAGATCTATATAAACTTTTGGTTCCATCCTCTTCCTCCTATGTTCTCCATTAGATTGCTGTCCACTATCACCTATTTACCCCCAAATCCCTCAAATCTTCAATAATCTCTTGTCTCCTGGCTCTTTCCATGGTGTCCATTCACATTCCCAAGTCATTCCCAACCTTAAAATAGCAGCACCACCACCAACAGCAACAGTTTCAGTGTACAGCCAATAAAGAGCCATTCTCCTGATGACTTCTGCTGTCAATGACTTTAATGATCTAATTTCATGGCATAGTGGACTTTCTATTTATTGATCAATAAACTAAAGCAAAACATTCAAGAAACTAAAGCATAACATTCACAACAATATAACATCATAACTTATTATTTATGTGGCCACATAGTTTAAACAAAACATATCATTCAGTAAGTAACAATCTCCACAATCAATATAAAGTACCCATCTAAAGTCTTCTTTTATCTTGACACAAGACTGGCTTCCAATCATCCTTAAGCCAACCATCCTTAAGAGGTAATCAGAAAGTACAAACACCATCCTCCCCTAGGTTATGTAAGTTACAATATCATCAGTCAACAACGTATACTACAAGTAAAGTTCTCTTTCGTTTTAACTGGAGGCTAACTTCCACACCTCATGGTTATTCTTCAAGCCACCAACTGTAATAGTAATGACATTTGAAGATCCCTTTTTTATTGGAAAGATGAGAAGTGTTGGGCACCCAGTTTCAAATTAAGTTTCTGTTAAAGAAACAGGAAGTATGATCCCCTTTTGCTGACATAAGAGGAAGGGACTGAACAGGGAGGAGCTATAATGTATTTAAGGAAGAGCACAAGCTGGACAGTGAGAACTTCTTGGGACTAGCATCTGGAGGCAGAGCAGCTGCTGCCAGAGAAAGAGAGAGAATTTCTCTCAGTGAGCATCTGAAGGCTAGGCTGCTGCTGGACTGAAACTTCTGTGGAGAAGGTGATTTTGGTTTTGAGAATGGGAGAAAGTGTTTTTTTATTTTGAGAATGGAGCTGTTGAGGACTTCCAAGGGCCAGCTAGAGCTGCCAGAAGAAGCACGATTGTTGTGTTGGTATTCTGTCTCTCTGTGGCTCTGTTAAGTTTTCTCTTCCAAAGAACAGAGACTGTTAAGGATTTGAGATGGACTAGACACTGTGGAATTCACTGTGGAGTGGTAACTGCATGGAAAGATGGAAAAGGAGCTGGGAGCTGTCTACCTTTGAACCCAAGTTACAGTTTGGTGGATTCAGGTAGGAGCTACCTGCCTGAAGTTAAGATGAAAAAAAAACCACCTCTCTGTAAATATTGAGTAGTGACTGATAAAATTGTAACTTACTTGTGACCTAGTGATGGATGGCATGATTATTTTCCACTACCCCTTAAGAGAGTACTGAATAGTGACTGTGGAAATTATAACTTACCTGTGACTGAGGATTAGATGGCCTGTGTATTTTTCTCTACCCCTTAAGAGAGTACTGAGTAGTGACTTCTATTGTAACTTAATTGCACCCCATGGGTGGATAACTTTGACTATTGTACTTTGTGTCCCTTAAGGAGATTCATTGAATTAAGGATGAATGAATGATTTAGTTCATGAATGATTATATTTTGGTGAAAACTGCATGACCATTTTGGTGAAAACTATGTGGCCATTTTAATGATAAGCTGTTGAGTTATGACATGGTGAATACTGTATTTTGATTTTCTGTGATAATATGTAACATTGTAAATGCTGTACTTTGATTTTTTGTGAAGGTTTTGCTCTGAGTTATTATTGAATAAATAGAGAGTTCACTATGCTATGTAATAAGAACCTTGAAAGCTGTTCACAACAGCAGTCCTCTGGAAAGCTGCTCGTGCTTGGCTTTACACCGAATCTTGCCTAGATTCACCTGTCTATTGCCTGGTAGGCAGCTCTCTGCTCCTGTTCTATATTGCAGCTTACAGGGATTGCTCCATCCCAAGTTCTTCTCAGTTTCTGTTTCTAGGAAAACAAAGCTCAATAGAGCTACAACAATATTTTCATACATTTCTGACACTATCATCTCAATTCACTTTCTGTCTGAGAAATCAACACAAATAAACAGAGTGCTTCTGTTTGAAAAATTAACACCAACACAGAACAACAGACAGAAGCAGAGACAGAGTGCTGACATCACAAACATTCTCTCTCTTAGTTCTGCTTGGTACCAGGTCATGCTTGAGCTTTGATCTGTTCTGCTCCTTCCTGTTCCAGCCCTCCTGTTCCTCCCTTCCTATTATGGTCTTTTGGCAAGCTCCTCCCACCATGGTCTCCATGTGATGACCTTAGGCCTATTAAGGGCAAGGAAGGTCTCCAAACTCCCTTAGGGCTATTAAGGGCAACACAATGTATATTGTTTCCAACAAAGACATGACACAATCTAAGGTGATGCCCTAAGGCACTTGAATATCTAAAACAAGGAACAAAGTACTATTTTGCTTGCCATTACAAGGAGCAACAACACTTCTCAATAAATATTACTATCTTTCATAGTTCTTATATTATTATCTCCTTCTCCTTTCAGTTAAACTTCTTGAAAAATCAAATTTGCTCAGTCACAACTTCTCCTATTTTTTTTCTAAGTCTTCTACATTGTGTTCTGTAGCAGCAAGCACCCTGGCGTCCTCAGGGTTTGCTGCCACTACAGGTTCTTGAATCTGCTTTGATAAAGGAAAGCAACTCAAAAGGGGTTAACAAGCTTACTTTAATCAGTCAGACATATATCGTTTACCTTGGTCAGGGGAAAAAGGTCAGCACCCTGAACTTCAAAGTATACAGGCAGAATTATCAAGACATAAACAGATCAAGTAAACAGCTTTCCAAATTGTCCAGCCATTACATCCATATCAAATCAACATCTGGCTTTCAACATCTGGGTTTTTCAAAGCCAGGGGGGCTCTGGACAACGGCTTCCCAGCATCCAGATCAAATCACAGAACACTTCTCAAAGTGAGCCCCCAAAACAAGGCCTCACATCAGGGCTTATATAGCCTTCTCCTAGCTCAGAAAATGTAACAACCTTATTGACTCACTGGCCAATCAAGAAGTATCTACTGAAAAACAAGCCTCCCACCCCAGGCTTCAGGAGCACTTTAGCCTAGGGGCAGGGAAGATCTTCCAAATTTGCATTCCCATTACATTTTCTAACCTTATCATTAAAGGTGGATAAATTACAGAATGGATAGAGTACTAGACATGGAGTCAGGGTTTAAATCTCATGTGATACACTTACTGTGTGTAACTATCACATCTAAGAAAAAAAAATAATTACTCCATTTGACCTAACCTCTTCGTATCTTTCTAATATTCTTGTACTTTGCTCTCTCCATGCATTTGATATTCAATTCATCCTGGCCTATTGGTGTGTTATTTTTCCTTTTTTTCTTCTTAAACAAGAAGTTTCATACTTTGCATTGGTTATCTTCCCTGTCTGAAATTCCTTTCCCTCTCATCTTTGTCTCCTATAAGCTCTGGTTTCCTTAAACAAAATCAACTCAATTGCTGTCATTCCATAAGGTATTCCCTTCCATCAGATATCAGTGCCTTCCCCTCTCAGGACAACTTCTATCTCCTTTGTACAGAGTACTGCTGTTAGGTTTAGAGAAATGGATTTCAAGACTCTCTTGGGCTTTATTGGATCCCACTCATCATAAGCACCTAAACATTTTTTAGATAAAAATAAAACATGTAAAGTAAAGCAAAAAAAAAAAAATACTAAGGACTTGTACAACCTAGTGGTATTTCCAAGGCAATATTCAAACACTGATGGCAGCTACAAATATGCCAGCATAATTGTGAATCACAAAAGATAACAGACTCTTCATATAGAAAACATTTATTCAGACACCAGAAAGCTGAACCCCAATATAAGAAAGCAAAATCCCAACACCATAAAACCAAATCTATTACAACAACAAAGAATTTAATATACCTTATGACTGCAGGGAGCAACACCATCCCAAAGTCTTCCCCCTGTTCTGGTCTTCCCACAAACACTCACACACCCAGCTGTCTCCTTGCCTGCATCTTCTCTCTTCATCTCATCTAACTGCCTTGACTCCTGGCTTCTTCTCAGCTCTGCTCCACCCATTCATCAAACTCCTCCCACTACTGGCTTCACGTGATTACATTAAGCTTTCTAAGGGGAACGAAGGAGCTTCAAATTCCCATTACCATTACGTTCAGCCCCAAGATCTTTCATGTCCCTTACACAGGTCAATGGGACTTTAGAGGTAACTGGTGTCAACAGGACTTTGCAAAAGTATAACTTGGATAACAGAAAATAAACACATAATATCTTAGTATGGGGCTTGATTACAAGAACCCTATCATCTCCCCCTTGAACTAATGGGGCCCAAAATCTTTGGGTAAGGGTAAAGGTCTACTCTCTTATAGCTGCTTCTTGCTGAAATTGAATGTAGAGCTGACCCTGTCCCAAGAGGTCCCATTTGAAAGGTCAGTTCTTTAGCTGGCATCTAGACTTTGGTCAATGCCAAGTCCAGGGGTGACATCCAGCTTAAGCAATCAGGCAATTGCAGGTGGAGGGTACTCTAAGCTATAAGAGCAATGCTACTTGCAACTGCTGTGGAGGTGTAAGATCAATAACACCAGAACACAAGAGGGATGCTAGCAAATTCTTTGATCTGATTTTCTAAAGGAAAGCAACTCAAAAGGGGTCAGCAGTCTTACTTTAATCAAACTTATATATCATTTACTTAGTTCAGAGAAAAAAGTCAGCACCCTGAACTTCAGAGAAATTACAAGCAGAAATAGTAGCAAAAAGACCAACAGACAAGCCTTCTAAATCTCTGAGACATCTTATTCATCTTGCAAAGTTCAGATGCTAAATTTGAATTATATTTATTTTTTCTCAGTTGTTTCTGAAGGGGGGAGGAATAAAAAAAATGTTATATTCTACAAGACATATTTCAGATCTTTGTACAATTGTTGTTCAGAGAAGCTTGGCTTAAAAAATGTAAGAGCCTGTGTGACCAGAGCAGTCACTTAAAGTTGGAGTGATTTAGGTCATTATGTACTGAACTGTTTTGAAAATGTACTCCATCAGCAAAACTGTTTTTATTTACAAATTATCTGCATGTACTGCTATACTAATATGCTATATTATTATTATTATGAAATATACAAAAAATAAAAAAATGGAGATTAAGGTGAGATAATTAAAAACAGTAAAAAAGATTTGTAATTTAATATCTCTTAATCACCTCTACAAAGGAAAATGACAACTAACTTGTAATCAGGAAAACAATACAAATATTGGAGTAGTGAAATAGAAAAAAAACTTCTTACACAATAAATTCTCTCTTTTTTGTCTTCATTGCTGCATCAAAACTATTAGGGAATCTTATAATATCTGGGTATCTTAATCAGACTTCAGGAAAATGCATTGAGGAATTTTACTTCCAGTGTACTTGTGTATTTTTGCTCCCAATTAGGGAAATATGAGATCTGATATATATCTTTTTAATTTTTTTTTATTTTTTTGCTTTTTGGAGGGGGGGTGGTATAGAAATTAGGGTTAAGTGACTTGCCCAAGGTCACATGGCTAGTTTATTTTTTGGGTCAAGTGTCTGAGGCGGGGTCCAAAGCCAAGTCCTCCTGACTACAGGGCCAGTGCTCTACTCACTGTGCCACCTACCTGCCCCTCTGATAGATATCTTAATAGACTGAGGAGAAGAATTGGTCCAGCTTTGCAAACTTTCTGTTAGCAAACTTTTATCAATCATTAAAATGTAAGAAACTCTATGCTAATTCTGAAGATACAAATACAACCAAAAAGAAATATATTTCCTTTCTCTCAAGGAACTTAAATTCTTTTTTTAATTCAATTTTTAATTTATTAATTTGTTTGTTTCCTTTTAGTTTACAGGATTCAATTCCACAATTACTTGAATTTCACATTTTGTCCCCCTCCTTCCCCTCCCCCCCATGGCGTCTTATAATCAAGTATAGGATCTGTAAATACTTTCACATTATACAATGGTCAGGTTATAAGGATGGATTGTACCAGCTGGAATGAAAAATGGTAAAGAGGACATGAAATCAAATAAGAGAACAAAAAAGATCAGGTATTTTGCTTCCACCTGGATATAAATTTAGTTCTTTCTAGTTCTTTCTCTGGATGCACGTTTTTCTCTCCATCATGCGTCTTTTGGGATTGACTTATATCCCTGCATTGTTGAGAAGAGTCCAGTCTATCAAAGTTGCTCATCACACATACGTTGTGTCTGTAATTGTGTACAAATTCCTCCTGGTTCTACTCTTCTCACTCAGCATCAGTTCTTTTAAGCCTCTCCAGGTAAATATGAAGACTGCCTGCTCCCCGTTTCTTATAGCGCAATAATATTCCATAACATGCATATACCACAACTTGTTCAGCCATTCCCCAATTGATGGACACCCCCTTAATTTCCAATTCTTTGCCACAACAAAAAGAGCTGCTATGAACATTTTTGTACATATGGGTCTTTCTCCCATTTCTATGATCTCTTTGGGATATAACCCTAGAAGTGGTATTGCTGGATCAAAGGGTATGAAAGTATTTATAGCCCTTTGGGCATAGTTCCAGATTGCTTTCCAGAAAGGCTGGATCAGTTCACAACTCCATCAACAATGCATTAGTGTTCCAGTTTGCCCACATCCTCTCCAGCATTTGTCATTTTCCTGTTTTGTCATCTTAGCCAATCTAACTGGTGAGATGTGGTACCTCAGAGTTGTTTTGATTTGCATTTCTCTAATCAATAGTGAATTAGAGCATTTTCTTCATGTGCCTATAGATAGCTTTAATTTCTTTCTCTGAAAACTGCCTGTTCATATCCTTTGACCATTTATCAATTGGGGAATGACTTGTATTCTTATAAATTTGACTCAGTTCTCTGTATATTTTAGAGATGAGTCCTTTGTCAGAGACATAGGTTGTAAAGATTCTTTCCCAATTTCCCACCTCCCTCCTAATCTTGGTTATATTGGCTTTATTTGTACAGAAACTTTTCAATTTCATGTAGTCAAAATTATCCATTTTACATTTTATAATGTTCTCTAATTCCTGTTTCATCATAAAGTCATTCCCTCTCCACAAGTCTGATAGGTAAACTATTCCTTGTTTTAGCAGACTGCTTACAGTATCAACCTTTATACCTAGATCATGAACCCATTTAGACTTGATTTTGGTATATGGTGTTAGATAATGGTCTATGTCCAGTTTCTGCCGTACTATATTCCAGTTTTCCCAGCAGTTTTTGTCAAATAGTGAGTTCTTATCCCAAAAACCAGGGTCTGGGGGTTTATCAAACAATACATTACTGTAGTCATTGACTTCTGAATCTCGTGTGCCTAATCTATTCCATTTATCCACTCCTCTATTCCTAAGCCAGTACCAAGTAGTTTTGATGACTGCTGCTTTATAGTACAGATCGAAATCTGGTAAAGCTAGTCCACCTTCCCTAGCATTTTTTTTCATTAATTCCCTTGATATTCTGGACCGTTTATTCTTCCAGATGAATGTTATTACTATTTTTTCTAACTCTATAAAGTAGTTTTTTGGTAAATTAATTGGTATGGCACTAAATATATAATTTAATTTAGGTAAAATTGTCATTTTTATTATATTAGCTCGACCCAGCCATGAGCAATTGATATTTTTCCAATTAGTTAGATCTGACTTTATTTGTGTGAAAAGTGTTTTGTAGTTATGATCATACAAGTCCTGGGTTTGTTTTGGCAGGTAGATTCCCAAATATTTTATAATGTCTACAGTAACTTTAAATGGGATTTCTCTTTCTACTTCTTGCTGTTGAGTTTCATTGGAAATATATAGGAATGCCGAGGATTTATGTGGGTTTATTTTATATCCTGCAACTTTGCCAAATTTATTTATTGTCTCAAGCAGTTTTTTACTTGATTCTCTAGGATTCTCTAAATATATCATATCATCTGCGAAGAGTGATAGCTTGGTCTCTTCTTTGCCTAACTTGATTCCTTCGATTTCTTTTTCTTCTCTAATTGCTACTGCTAACATTTCTAGTACCAGATTGAATAAGAGGGGTGATAGTGGACACCTTTGTTTCACCCCTGATCTTATGGGTAATGCTTCCAGCTTCTCCCCATTGCATATAATCCTTGCTGATGGCTTTAAATAGATGCTACCTATTATTTTAAGGAAGGCTCCATTTATTCCTATACTTTCTAATGTTTTTAATAGGAATGGATGTTGTATTTTGTCAAAAGCCTTTTCTGCATCTATTGAGATGATCATGTGGTTTCTGCTAGTTTTATTGTTGATATGCTCAATTATACAGTTGGTTTTCCTAATATTAAACCAAGGGAACTTAAATTCTAATCTCAAAATACAATTTAAAAAAAGGGGAACTGAAAATCAAGAGTCAGAGATGGGGTAGATGGTATCTGGACAAGCATATGAAAGTTCAGTCTGGAAAATCATGTATTGCTGATCTGGGTCTTTACCAAAAATGGAGATTGTGAGGGCCTCATGAAAATGGCAAAGAGAAGGAAGGAAGTTGCCGGGGTTCTCCCCAATTTACATTAGAAACAATGTTAAATTAAACATCTAAACATATTCTAGAGCAACTGAATCTACAAAAAAGATTAAATGAAGCAATTTTCTAGCGTCAGATAACTTAGGACTTCAGGAAAGGTCTGTCTCATGGTTAAAGGGGAAAAAAGCCCAGTATAAATGATGTCCAAGAAACCCACTGGAACGTTCTTAACCACAGTACACATCACCAACTAAGGCCCCTTGGATCTGGCTCAGCAGGCCAGTGGCATGGAAGGTAATCTGTGAGATCTCCAGCCCTAGCAGAAGTCAAATTGTGAGATGCAGAAACCCGGTCACAAGAGCAACTTGCTTGGTCCACACCAGGGCAGTGAGCAATCTGCCAGTACCCATGACCACAGCCCACAATTTCAGTGACCAAGTACCTAGAGTCCAGTTCAAGAAGTTTGGGACACTTCCCTCTGTGCCCCAGGAGCCTAACTGAACTTAAAAAAAATCCATGATATGGGCAAAAAATGAACAAGAAAGAAACAAATAAAAAAGAACATTGATGACAGAAAACTATTATAACAACATGGGGGATCAAAATACAAACTCATAAGAGGACATTGTGGGAATACCTACATGCAAAACATTAAAGAAAAATATGAATTGGTTTCAAGCAAAAAAAATCGTTCTTGGAAGAGCTCAAAAAGGATTTACATGTAAAACAAGAGAGATAAAAGAGAAATTGGGAAATAGAAATGAGAGGTATGCATGAGAGTGTCAAAAGGAAGGACAAAAATTGACTGAAGAAAACAATTCCTTAAAAAATGAAATTGGACAAATGGAAAAAAAAACATCCTAAGAATAAAGCAGTCCCTTGAAAAGTGAAACTGGCCAAATGGAAAAAAAGATACAAAAGCAAACTGAAGAAAATAGTCCTTTAAAAAGTAGAATTGGTTGAAGGGCAGAGCCAAGTTGGTGTCATAGAAGCAGGAAACCTGGATGAGATCCCCCCAAAACCACCTCAAATACTTATAAATTATGACTCTAATCAAACTTTAGAGCTATAAAACCTACAGAGTGACACAGAGAAACACATATTCCACTGAAGGGCAGCCTCACAGGCTGTCAGGAAGGGTCCACTGCAGCATGCTGGGAGCTGAGCCCAGAGGCCTCAAATCAGCAGCAGCTAGAGAGGACTTCAGGAAAGTGGATCAACAGCAGCTGTGGCAGTTGCCATAATCATGAACCCATAAATACCAAAGACAAAATAAGAGGTCAGTGTGAACTCTGTGGGATCGGGGAACCAAAAGTGTGGTCCAGCATCTGCCCCTGGGGTTAGAAGGTGAGAAACAGTGGAGGCACTAAGGCCAGGAAGCCACCACTACATGGCTGCTTCAGAGCTCCTGGCCTGCAGATTGTAGGGGGACCAAACAACCATTCTGAGGGGTAAGCACTCTAGCTTTAACCTGCTTGCATCTGGATAACTGTCTCTGGTGGAAGTCCTGGGGTGTGTGAACAGTTGCCAGATCATGTGGAGGCTTCAGAGAGGGCACCCAACTAATAGCTCTGGCAGCTGTGAAAACCTCAGCAATTTGGGTTAAAGCTCTCCTCTTGGGAATCAGAATTCTACTATGGCAAAAAGCTCAAAAGTCAGGAAATTGATTGGCGATATGAGCAAGCAAAGAAGCAAAGCAAGCACAGCAGTCAAACCTTAGATTCCTTTTTTGGGGACACAAAGGATCAAAGCATGGAAAAGGGAGAATAAAATAAAGTCAGAACTACTGCACCAAAAGCTTCCAAGAAAAATATGAATTGGTTATAGGCCATGGAAGAGCTCAAGAAGGATTTTGAAAACCAAGTAAGAGAAGTGGAGGAAAAATTTGGAAGAGAAATGAGAACGATGTAAGATATTCATGAAAAAAGAGTCAACAACCTGACTGAAGAAAATAATACCTTTAAAATAGACTAACTCAAATGGCAAAAGAGGCCCAAAAAGCCAGTAAGAAGAAGAATGTCTTAAACAACCGAATCTCATAGACTGAAAAAGAATTTCAAAAGCTCACTGAAGAGAATAATTCCTTCAGAATTAGATTAGACCAAATGGAGGTGAATGACTTTATGAGAAATCAAGATACTATAAAACATATCCAAACAAATGAAAAAATAGAAGGCAATGTGAAATATCTCACTGGAAAAACTACTGTCCAGGAAAATAGATCCAGGAGACATAATTTAAATATCATTGGACTGCCTGAAAGGCATGATTAAAAAAAGAACCTAGAAATCATCCTTCAAGAAATTCTCAATGAAAATTGCCCTGATGTTTTAGAACCAGAGGCCAAAATAGAGGTTGAAAGAATCCACCAATCACCTCTTGAAAAAAGATCCCCAAAAGAAAATTCCTAGGAATATTATAGCCAGGTTCTGGAGTTCCCAGATCAAGGAAAAAAATATTACAATAACCAAAGAAGAAACAATTTGAATATTATGGAAACACAACCAGGATAACACAGGATCTAGCAGCTTTTACATTAAGGGATCAAAGTGTAGAGAACTTTTGGGGATCCCCCAGCCCTGCTAATAGAATGTTCCCCTGCCCTATACAATTATCTGAAATGTTTCAGTGAAGATAAGCAGGAGGATGTCTAATCTTGTTTGGGCATAGAGAACTTTTGTGGGTCTCCCCACCCTGCTAACAGAATGTTCCCCTCCTCTATACAATTATCTGCAAGGTTACATGGCATATAAGCAGGAGGACATGTAATCTTGTTTGTGCCTCCAGACATGGTCCTGTGATATTTCCCTAATAAATAACTAACCTTAAGCAAGAGTAAATAGTAAACAAGATCAAAGGAGGTCCTTATACATTATCTTCCTTCTTTTGGGTCACATAGATAATCTGCTAGGGGGCTTATAAATTCTCTGTGCTCATGGTATCTTTGCCTCTATATGAAATGGTCCTATAATAAATTTGTTATTGATTACACCCCTGTCTCATCATTCTCACTGCTTGCTAGCCCACCAACTGCACTAGTTGCAGTATCAAAGGGCATGGAATATGATATTGTGGAGGTCAAAGGAGCTAGGATTAAAATCAAGAATCACCTGCTCAGCAAAACTGAGTATAATGTTTCAGGGGAATGGTCATTCAATGAGGTGGAGGACTTTCAAGCATTCTTGATGAAAAAAGCAGCATTGAATAGAAAATATGACATTCAAATACAATAAACAACAGAATCATGAGAATGTTAACAGGGAAAAGAAAGGAATTATCAAAGTTGAACTATTTACATTCCTACATGGAAAATTGATAGTTGTAACTTTTGAAACTTTTCTCAGTATAAGGATAGTTGAAGGGAATATAAATTTATATATGTTTATATATACATATATGTGTCTATATAGGAGGGTATATGTGTGTATGAATACATATGTAAGTGTGTGTATATATGTGTACAGTTATACATAGAGGACACAGGATCAGTTGAATAGGAAGGGATGATATTTTAAAAATAAATTAAGAGGTGATGGAGGAATATGAGAGGAAATAAGTAGAGACGGAATAGGATTATCTTATACAAAAGAGGCAAGGGGAAACTGTTACAATGGAGGGGAAGAACAGGAAGGCAAAAGGGAATGGGTCAATATTTCTCTCATTGAATTTGGCTTAAGGAGGGAATGACATACACACTAAATTGGGTATCTTACCCTACAGGAAAGTAGGGGGGAAGGGTCTAAGAGGGTGGATGATAGAAGGGAGGGCAGATTGGGAGGAGGGTAGTTAGAAGCACACACTTTTTGAAAAGAGACAGGGTCAATGTAGAAAATAGAACAAATGGGCAGTGGGATAGTATAGAGAGAAATATAGTCAGTCTTTCACAATATATCCTCTATGAAAATGTTTTGCCCAACTACACATGTATAACCGATATTGAATTGCTTATCTTCCAAGTAAGGATGGGTGACTAGGGAGGAAGGAAAAAAAATCTGCAATTCAAAGTTTTAAAATCTAATATTAAAAATTTTATTGTTATTATTATTTTACATGCACAGGGAAATAAATTATACAGGCACTTGGGTATGGAGACCCATTTGTCCCATTAGAAAGTTGGAGGAGGAATGGGGGAGGATATAAGAAAGCATATTTGGAGTAGGGGTTTTCAGTGGGATTGCTGTTCTGTGGAGGTTGGTAGGGGAAAGATGGAGAAAATTTGTAACTCTAAATCTTGTGGAAATGAATGTGGTAAACTAACATTAAACATAAAATTAAAAAAAAGAGAAATGTAGAATTGGTCAAGGGGAAATTAATGACTCCCTGAGACATCAAAAATTAGACCAACAAATTAAAAAATATGGAAAATAGAAGCAAATGTAAAATTCCTCATTGGAAAAATTACTGACCTGGAAAATAGATCCAGGAGAAATCATTTAAGAATTATTAGACTACCTGAAGGCCATGATAATTAAAATATCATGGAGGCATAATATGGCCTACATAGGACTTAGCAGCTTCTATACTAAAGAAATAGATATTTTTAATATAATATTCTGGAATGCAAAGAAGCTTAGATTACAACCAAGAATCCACAAAAAAATCTGAGCATAACTTTCAGGGACAAAAATGGTTATTCAAGGAAATATGGGAATTTCAATCATTCCTCATTAAATGACTAGAATGGAACAAAAAACAGTGATTTTCAAATATAAGACTCAAGAGAAGAAAATTAAAAGGTAAACAGAAAAGAGAAAATAAAAAACACATTATTCAATAAGGTTAAAATGTGTGTGCATCTCTACATGGAAGAGTGAAACTTGTAACTCTTGAGAATTGTACCTTTAATAGGGCATTTAGAAGGGCAGAGACAAGATGGCAGAGTTAAAGCACAAACTTGGCATGGCCTCTGGCTTCAACCATCTCCAATACCTGTAAAAAAATGACTAAATAAATTTTAAAGCTACATAACACACAAAGAGACAGAGAGAAACAAATCTCCCACTGAAGGCAGCCTGGCAGGCAGAGAGGAAAGGTCTTTCAAGCCGCAGTTCTGGGTCAGGGAGGCCCTGACCAGCACCCAGACTTCAGGAAAGTGAATTACCAGCAGCTGTGGTGGTTTCCAGACTTCTCAACCCAAAAATGACAAAGGGAAAATAAAAGGTCAGTTGTGAGCTCTGTTGTAAGGGTGAAGCAACATTGTTGTCTAGCCCCTGTCCCCAGAGTGAGAAGTGGCAGGATGTGCTGGTTGCTGCCTGGCTGCTTTCGGCTACTGGCATGCAGATCATACGAGGAGCAAGTGACCATTATGAGAGTAATCACTCTTGTTTTGACTTGCCGGGATCTGGATTTCTGTGTTGGTTGGTGGTCCTGGGGTGTGTGGCGAGTGAGCCAGAGTTTGTGGGGGCTGTGGAGAGTGTGCCCAGCTAATAGCTCTGGCATCTGAAAAAACCATAGCAATTTGGGACAAAGCTCTCTCCATTCTGTAAGAATTCTACCATGGTAAAGAGCTCAATAGTCAAGTAATTGGCAAGAAGAGGAAGTACAATCAGAGCATGCAATTCTTTTTTGGTAACAAAAAGATCAAAGCATGGAACTGGAGGAGAACAATGAAGTAAGAACACCTGAAGCAATAGTAGCCAAAATAAATCTGAATTGGTCATAGGCCATGGAGGAGCTCCAGAAGGATTTTGAAAATCAAGTAAAAGAAGTGGAGGGAAAACTGGGAAGAGAAATAAGAATGATGCAAGAAAATCATGAAAAGAGAGTCAACACCTTAAAAAAATAGCCTAACTCAAATGTCAAAAGAGGTCCAAAAAATCAATGAGGAGAAGAATGCCTTAAAAAGCCAAATTTGCCAGATAGAAAAGGAATTTCAAAAACTCACTGAAGAGAATAATTCCTTCAAAATTAGACTGGACCATTTGGAAGGTAATAATTTTATCAGAAATCAAGATACTATAAAACAGATATGAACAAATGAAAAAAAATAGAAGGCAAAGTGAAATATCTCATTGGAAAAAAGATTGACCTGGAAAATAGATCCAGGAGAGATAATTTTACCATTATTGGCCTACTTGAAAGCCATGATCAAAAAAGAACCTAAGGTAGCACAGAGAGTAAGAGTACCGGTTCCATTGTCAGGATGACCTGGGGATCCAATCCGGGGCTCAGTCACTTAGCACCCACACAGAAACACCTGGCTGTGTAACCTTGAGCAAGTTACAGAACCCCAATTGCTTAGGGGCAGCCAGGTGGCTCAGCGAGTAAGAGCACTGGCTCCAGTGTTGGGATGACCTGGGCATCAAATCTAGGCTCAGATACTTAGCACCACACCCAGAAATAACTGGCCATGTAACCTTGAGCAAGTTACTTAACCCTGATTGCTTTAAAAAAAAGAGAACCTAAGTATCCTTCAAGAAATTCTCAAGGAAAATTGATATTCTAGAAACAGAGAGCAAAATAGAAATGAAAGAATTCACTGAATGCCTCTTGAAAAAGATCCCCCCCAAAAAACTCCTAGGAATATCAGAGTAAAATTCAAGAGTTCCCAGATCAAGGAGAAAATTTCAGTCAAGAAGCAACAATTTGAGTATTGTGGAAACAGAATCAGGATAACACAACTATTCTTTTTTTTGGGGGGAAGATCTTTTACAATAAGTGATTGGTGAATTCTTTCAATTTTTATTTTGCCTACTGGTTCTAGAATATCAGGCCAATTTTGCTTTATCATTTCTTGAAAGATGGTGTCTAGGCTCTTTTTTGGACCATGGCTTTCAGGTAGTCCAATAATTTTTAAATGATCTCTCCTGGATCTATTTTCTAGGTCAGTAGTTTTTTCCAGTGAGATATTTCACATTGCCTTCCATTTTTTCATTTATTTGGATCTGTTTTATAGTATTTCAATTTCTCATAAAGTAATCTGCCGGGGTCCCTCTGCCCGTGGAATCCTCACCTGCCCTACGGTCCT